>NC_084478.1:34617011-34920041 GCF_027409185.1 Cynocephalus volans | reverse complement strand
AAATAGGGAGTTCTAAAAAATTAACTTATTTGTTTGTATACTTGTGTGTTTATGTGTTTATTTACTTTGGTAAATTTCTTTTGGAGTATCAACAATGCTTGATCAAGATGAATTCATCACTCCCCTGTTGTGTAATGTAAATTAAATTATACCATCAATGGTCTCTCAGGTACATACTCAGGGATGGCATTTTGCCTCTGATTCTTCAGCTAAACCCCAGCACTTGTCCAGGCAGTTTCCAGATATTATCACAGGGATGATGGTTAGAAGAGAGGCAGAGTGCGGCCTGAGGGAACTTTAGGGGTGTTTTCAGCGGTTTGTCATTCTTCTTGGTGCCTCTCAAGTTTTTTCCCTTCCCTGTGGTTTCATATATTCTGAGATTTAGCACTAGAAGGTTCTGTAGAAGTCATTTATCAGGTATAATGCAGAAGACACCCTGGCAGCAATCTGGACAGCTGGGCATCCAGCTTCTATTTGAACAATCCCAGAGGCAGGAAGCTCACTTCATTTCAAGGATGTTCATTCTTTTGTGAGGCAATTTAATGGTTACAGAGATGATGTGCTTCCTCTTGCTTCCTTAGATCCTTCTTCTGACTTCTGAAGTTACACAGAATAGATTTCATTTTCCTTGTATCCTTGTGTACTTAAGGACAACTGTCAAATCCCTTTAGGATGTTTATTCATCAGGGTAATATTTGAGTTTCTTCAACATTTCCTGCTATCACATGGTTTCCAAGATCCACATCATCCTGTTCCCTCTGCTTTGGAAATGGCTCTTTGAGGACCTTTCATCGTGTAGCACACAGAACTTAAAAAAATTTAAAAAGCAAACAAAATCTGCAGAAATGGCTTTACCATAATAGTACTTTTAGGGCCTCTTCACTGAGGGTCAAAGTTCTACTAGTTTGACCTAAGAACTCCTGAGACACAAAGCTGTTCATAGTAACGTAATGGGCATTTAAGTCCATTCTTCTTCATCCTGTACTTACTCTGTTGATTTTTTGTTTTTAATTTGTTTAACTAAAAGTAGATTATATATTTATCCTTTTATATTCATCCCATTATGTTTGGTCAATTGACGTAGCCTATTAAGTTTAATTTTAGTGATTATTTTCTCATCCATCAGATTATCCCTACTTTCAAATCTTCTGCCAATTTAATGTTCATCGCTTCTTTCTCTCTTCAGACAAAGATGCTGATTAAAATTTGAACATGGTCTGGTATAGGACAGAAATCTGTGACACATTGGGAGAAACTTTCTCTATGTCAGCACTTTTCTGGAAAGAAACTTTTTGAAGAAAAAAAGAAAGGTTTCTGGCCAAATATGTTTGGAAAATGCAGCACCATATATTCCCTTTGATAAATTTACAATGCTTATTAGATAATCCCGAAGCTCTGATAACTACAAGCATCAGGAAAATTAATTGCTTAACTAAAAGTTTCCCAAAGGAATTGGCCAATGGACCTCCTCATCAATTTTTAGAATAAACTTATTCTTTGAAATACTTTTAAATTTACAGAACAGTCACACAGATAGTATATAGTCACACATATACCCCTCAATGTGTTTGTTTCTTCTTATCTTATCATCTCGCATTACCAATATATATTTGTCAAATATAGGAAATCACTATTGGTGTGTTACTGTTAACTAAACTACTGACTTTATACTATCAGTTTTTCAGTAATGAGTTTATATTCAGCAAATAATTGAGATATAAACCCAGATCCATTCCTTGACTTGTGGACAGGGGCTTGTATTCCTTTGCTATAAGGTGACTAGCTTCTACTGTTGTTTTATGTGAATGATATGGAAGAATAGAAGAAGCCTTGAAAGTGAAGTGAAAGAAGGTCATGTTATTGGGAGAGGGGTAGCTGTAAAATTTGAGTAGAGAGCAGTGCACTTTAAGGTGAAATTCACTGTGGAGCATTACTGGGATCACAAAAAACTGACAGGAGACTTTTATGGGTATTGCAGGTACCCAGAGGGATTATGCCTTTGGCATCATTCATTACCATCTGTGATTGACCTTATCAGTTGGAAAAATTGGTTGTTATCTAAATTAAGGGCGACCAACCGGTGTAACATTCTTTTCTCCAGATATCTCTACAGTAGGCTAATACCTTGTGTCTGAAATGTTCCCACTCGATATGTACCGCTGTGGCTATCTTGGTACTATATTAACATGCTCTTGAAAAAACAACACAAAAATACAATGTTGTCAGATGCTATCAAGTGAAATAGCTGGCTAAGAGGTTCTTGTTGTGCAGAGGGAGGCAAAGAAGGAAGGGATTGAGTTTCCGGCAAAGGTTAGGTAAAGTTTGTCTCAAGGTAAGAAGAAAGGTAATGTAAGGAATGACAAGGATGTGTTTAAGACAACCCAACACTTTGCTTAGGGTGGTCCCTATGACCTTATAGGCATCAGCAAGAGAGTAAAATACTGCAGGCACTGTATTGGGCTAATTTTCAATAACTCTGATTTCCATAAAACCTCCTATAAATTAGTTCATGCTGCTGGCCTAAAACATTCTTATAGATGGGATTCCCTTAGAAATAGTGTTTTATTTAATAAAGTTTCTTTAATGATCTAAGGCAAACTTGACTTTTGGAATCCCAGTTGGTGTTGCTAATTATAATAATTATACCTGATTTTACATCCATACAGCACTTTACAATTTATAAATACCCTTTGTAGAAATAGTCTTCTTGGGATGACATATGAATGTACTTCAAAAAGTTCATAGGAAAATAGAATTAAAACATAAAATATAATACAAATCTTTTTGTGAACCTTTTGAAGACTCCTCATATATCTGGCCATTATTCTGTTCAGAAGATGTGATATATTATGGCAAAAGCTGCCATGATCATTGCACATAGTGGTGTTTTTATTTTGTGTATAGAACCATACTCATACCATAGAGTTGAAAGAAATGACAGCAGTGTGTGGTAGTAGTCAAGAACATTGGAGCCTAAATAACTGGGTTCAAATCTCACTTCCACCAGTTATTCTCTGTGAGTCCTTGAGCAAGTTCTAAACTTGTTATGCCTTAGTTTTGCTATCTGTAGAATAGCACGCTTATACCTATCCCATACACGCATAGAGAAACATGTAAAGATACACTAGTTGGTTCATAGTAGGAATTCTCCCAGTGTCAATTGTCCATGCTACAGGAATCAAAGGTGTTGAGAGACTATTATGAAGGTTAACAAATACCTGTTCAAGGATTTCCCTGGTAAAGATTCCTCTGGTCCACATCAAAATGAAAAAATAAGGATAATAATTTTTTTTTGCACAACTCTAAATGCATTCAATTTAAAATTTTTATTTTAACATTATGGCCTTCTATTTTTCGTAAAATATCCTTTAAAAAAATGAAATGAAAATAACAAATGATTTTAAAAGATTTTTCCTAGGGCAAGAAAGAATGTAAAACTAGTGCCAGTGGAAAGTTTAGGCTTTGAAATGTTACTGGTATACGAAACCTAAGTACTTATAAACATTAATCTAGAACATTGGTATGGTCTGAATGTTTGCGTCCCCCCAAATTTTGTATGTTGAAACCCTAACATCCAAGATGATGGTATGAGGAGGTGAGGCCTTTGGGAAGTGATTAGGTCATGGGGGCAGAGCCCTCATGAATAGGATTAGTGCCCTTATAAAAGAGGCTCAAGAGAGACGCCTTGCCCTTTCTGCCATGTGAGGTTACAGTGAAAAGACTGCTGTGAACCAAGAAGCAGGCCCTCACCAAACACTGAGTCTGCTGGTGATTTGATCTTGGACTTTCCAGCCTCCAGAGCTGTGAGAAATACATTTCTGTTGTTTATAAGCAACGTACTCTGTGGTGTTTTCTTACAGCAGCTTGAACAGACTAAGACAATTAGCAAACACAAGTTAGGGTGCTATGAGTTGTTACTCATGGTTACAGGCTGGAGGGAGGTCTGGGTGGATGGAAACTTGAGGTAAAGGATTATAAGGGAGGTAGGTCTGATCTGTCACTAGAGGAGGTATGAGATTAGAGATAGAAGGATGTTAAACTTTCAGGGGAAAAAAAAACAATGTGGCCTTGGGGAAAAGTTCAGGGAAGCCTGGAGGTCTAGGATGGAAGATTCAGGTTAAGGAGAAAGGGGAAATGGAGAAGGATGATTTGGGTCAGGGGAAGAGGAAGAGGAAGGGACCTTTCAGGAACCTTAAAGACAAAGGAAGTGTCAAATTAGCATGATGAAAAAAGTAGCAAACTTTGGATAAAGGAGTCATATGACATTAATTAGGGAAGCAGGTCCATATGGAGAAAGTAGAGTGCAGGGAAGTGGGGTAATGAATGGAGTTTGATTTTGATATTTCATGTACATTGGACTGAGGGACTTGAACAGAGTGTGGCAGTGGGAATTCAGAGAAAGAAACAGCTGGAAAGGGAAGCGGTCTAAGAAACATCTAACATTTTTTAGTCCTACTATATTCCAAACATTTTTAATGTATTATCTTATCATCGCAACAATGCCATAGTAGGTAATTTCCTCCCTTTTCATGTGAAAACACTGAAGCTCAGAAGTGTTACATAATATATCCAAGTTCATGAAAAGTTACAGTAAATAACTTAGCTAAATTTAAACACAGGTCTAATTAGCTTGAAGACCTTTTCTCCTCCACCATACTCTAGTTTGTAGGGAAAAAATAAGGTTGATTTGGTGCCTTATTCTAGAGATGAGAGGAAAAGAATGTTTAATTAAAGATGACTCAGTCTTCCAGGTTGGAGACTCGCTGAAGCAGAGAATCGTGGAGCCGTTTGACAGGGAAGTTGGAGGGGAAGCCAATTATAGCTTAAGAAGAGGAGTTTGGTTTCAGTCATGCCCAGTTTGTGGTATTGTGGGGACATACAAGTGGAAATGCTAAATAAGCCTAGAGATTTGGGTCTGTTGTTCAGATGAGAAGACAGGAAGAGAGATTTGAAGATAATCAGCATAGTAGTTCTAGTTGAAACTGGGAGAATTAATATTTCCAAGAAATAGAGAGAAATAAAGGATGGGTTTAAGAATGTCTTAAAGAACCAGAGAATTCATATGACTAAATAATGAAAAGAGAGCAACAAGAAGGCAGGTCAAGGAACAAGAAAGATTAAAGAGAATCAGAAGAGAGCATCACTATAATAGGAAATAAGGCAAGAGAACTTGTTGAGGAGGCTTAGTAAACAATGTAAAATAAAAGGACATGAGGTAAATAGACTACCGAATTCGGGAAAAGGAAATCATCAATGAATTTCAAAAAGGCCCTTTTTGTGGAGTGATGGAGAAATACATATTTAAAGGGATGCAATTGTGATGAGATGAGAGACAGCTGGACCACTGGGGAACTTTGCAGTGATGGGGCGATAACTTTATATCTTGTACCTAAAGCTCAAAGTCACTGTCTTCGTTTTTAAACAAGGCTCCTAGGAAACCAAGATTTCATGGGCAGATTATTGGAATTGTTCCATTAAGGATACAATGGATTTCAGAAAAATTCCTTATGAATGTTGGAATAAAATGAACTTTAATAGTCTTTAAAAGTATGTGGGAGGATATAGGATGACAGAGAGAATCACAAGGATACAAGAACCATTCATTAGCAGTTTCAGAAAAGAAAAGTCTGTCTAAAAGGAAGGAGGGGAGAGCTGAGAGTTCTTTCAAGGAGATTACAGTGCTATTTTTAGCTGTGCATTAAACCTTTTTCTATCAAATTTAGTTTATTCTCCATAGAGTGGGGATATGCATTATTTAGGGGTATGAGGAAGTGAGGCTACTGAGGTAATTAATTCTGCTTTCAGCACAAACAGTAAAAAATAGTGTAAGCTGATTAGCACCTGCAATTCACTCCTTTGGAGGATTTCTTATTTACCAACTACTTTCTATGGAAATGTTAACATATTGGCATTCATTTTTAAAATAATAGTAACCTTCACTTATCTTTTGCCTCTATTTTTAGGCATTTGAAGGACTTTCCAAGACTACCCCATTTCTGGTAGCTATGATGTAGGTAAGTAGAAAGAGCAACAGTATTATCTACATCTTTTGCATTATATAAATAATCCAAACAACAATCCTTAGAATCATGGGATTTTAGAGGTATAAAGGCTTGACCTTGGAGAGCATCTCTTCTAATCCTCTTATTTGCAAGTGACAAAGCTAAGATCTACACATGGCTCAGTCCAATAGAAATATTATGTGAGTAACAGATGTGATTTTAAATTTTCTAGTAGCCACATTTTTTAAAAAGTAATAAGGGGAGACTTCTAATTCTGGACAATATGGCATAAACACATTTCTCCTTATTCTGCTTGCTAAATATAGCTAAAATCCCTGGAGATGTGTGTGTGTGTGTGTGTGTGTGTGTGTGTGTACATATGAAGACTCTGAAATCTGGAAAGAAGGTTATAGACCAGCTGAGGACTTCAGGACTTGAGGAATGACACAATGGTGAGTTACCTGGGTTCTGTTTTTGCCTCGCATGGATCCTGGACTGGGTGCTGGAGAAGTCTAGAACCCAGAAACACCCACATGCACATCCAGAAAAAAAATTAAAAGGTTCCAAGAAAACCTTGTTTAATCCAAAGGTCCAAGAAAGGATCAGCCTAGCCAGAAAAAAAATTTTTTTTAACTTTTTTACAATAACTACCTTACTCACGCAACACAGGAAAAAAAATAAAAATAAAACCACAGCGTACCCACTTGTCCCCATCAGCAAAGGCCAAGTGGAAAGCCTAGATTTCCACCCTCATCCACTGGTAATGAGATGCCCCTTCCCCTTCCCACTGTGTGGTATTCAAGAATACCAAGTGGAGAAACTAGGTTTTCAGCACTACCAGAGGTAATGAGGTACCCCTCTCGATACCAATCCCCATCATGTCAGTAGAAACCACGTGGGGTGCCTGGATGTCCACACTCGCCCAGCAGTAATGAGGCATGCCTCACTTTCTCCACAGTGCAGTTGAAGGCTGAATAGGTATCCTGGACTTCTACACCCACCTGGCAGTAATGAGTCAGCCCCACTTCCCTTACCTATATGGTGTCAGTGGAGACCTGCCGAAACAGGAGATTTAAAGAAGATTCAAAGTCCCATAATACGATATACTGAATGTCTAAGACAGAACTGAATGTCATTCAGCATACCAAGAATCAGGAAAATCTCAACTTGAATGAGAAAACTCCATTAATGGATGCCAACATTAAGACGAAACAGACATTGGAATGATCTGAAAAGGGGTTAAAAACAGCCATCATAAAAAGTTTTTCAACAAGCAATTATGACGAGGCTTGAAACAAATGAGAAAAACGAAAGTCCTAGAAAAAAATATAAGATATAAAGAAGAACTAAATAGAAATTTTAGAACTGAAAAATCCAATAATTGAAATGAACTTACTACATGGGCTCAATAAAAAAAAGGAGATGAAAGAGGAATAAAGCAATGAACTTGAAGTCAGAGCATTAAAATGTTGCTTTGCCCCACACGGATTTGTCACCCCAGTTCCCCTGGGTGACAGAGCCACAAAGGATTACTCAAAGCCCATCTCTTCTGAGCAGTGAGAAGCCCTGAAGTGGTTAACTTCCCCAGAACCCTCAAGCGAAAGGCATTCCTTCCTTGGGAAATTAACTCCGAATTGGAGTTCTCTTCCTGCATTTATTCTCCAGGCCAAGAAGTTACAGGAAGAGACATAGGTGGGGTTTTTGCTAAGCACCGTTTAACAAGTTTAACAATAGAAGCTGGTAACATTCAGTAAAAACAAGTCAGATGACATTCCTTTAGACAATTAAGTGATCCAACAACAAAAGCTTGATCTAGCAAACATTCCTTCTCCCTACAGCAGCTTCCCAGTAACTTTACATATCAATCAGTAACCAGTCTGTCTTGGAGCCCGCAACCTTGCTGTGTTACAAATCTTTATCTTACACCAGAGACTTTATAGCCTGAGGAAAATTTCTTGTCCTTTGCAAGGTCAATATTTGAAACTGCAAGGCTTTGGAAAACCAGGCCCTGTGAAGTACATTTGCTTTATGAATTATTCAATCTTAACAAGAGAAAGAAAATAAACTGAAAAGAAATTAACAGAGCTTCAGGGACCTATGGACAATAATGAAAGGTTTAATATTCAGGTCAATAAACTTCCAGAAGAGGAGGAAGAATATGCATATGAACAAATATTCAAAGGAATAATGACTAAAAATTTCCCAATATTATGAAAGGTATATAAACCTACAGATTCAAGAAAATGATCAAATCCCAAACACAATAAGCTCAAAGAAACCCATGCCAAGACACATCATAATCAAACTTCTATAATCTAAAGACAAAGACAATTGGTAAAGGATCACAAAGAATGATTAAGATTTGTAATGATGAATATACTAATTGTCCTGATTTGATCATCACATAATAGGTATTGATATTCAACCCTTTACCCCACAATTATGTGTAAGCAATCATGTGTCAAGGAAAAAATTAAGACAATGAAAAATTATTGAAATCAGCTTGAGAGAAATGACACATTATCTACAGGGGAAAAACAATTCAAAAGACATATTACCTATAGGGGAAAAGAGATTTCTCATCAGAAACCGTCGGGATCACGGGCTTCCAGTTAAGATGGCAGAATAGAAAGTCCCCAGCATCACTGTCTCCCACAAATCAACCAATCTACAACTATTAAAAAACAATGACAGCCAAGCTGAGGCCATTAGAGGTCAAAGGAAGAGGAGGAGAGACCTATGGAGTGCATGAAGGTGGGAAAAGCTGCAATGCGAGAAAGAAAGGACTGCTCCAATCATTTCGAACCCCAGCTGCTTCAAGTCTGGCACTGGTGAGCACATGGTGCAGGAGCTGGCCAAAGCCACAGCTACACCCTTTGGATGAAGTTGCTTGGAGGTGGCAGGGGAGGAGGGCCTTGGTGGACCCCGGGCCATCAAGACTACTAATAGGGTTCCAATGGACCCACATAGAAGTGAGGAACCACAACAACTGAAAAAAAGGAGCTGCTCAGAGACTGATGAGTCATCGCAAGGGACCAGTGCACAGCCCATCCCATGTGAAGTGTTTGGAACATGGGCAGTAGGGAAGACAGGCCCACCAGAGGAACATAGGGGCACAGCATGGACAGCTGATCTGCCCTCTAATCAGCACAGGCCCACTCTGTGGAGACTAGTCAGGAATATAGAACTGCAGCGGGTGTCGTTTGCTGAAAAGACTCAGGCCTAGCCAGAGTTTCTACACAACCCAGATGTACCAGATCTTATGAGATTGGGAAGTACCTATAAAGTCAACCATTAAAACATGGGCTGCACAAAAAGCCTTCCCCAGGGAATCAGCAGCAAAGCAACAATTTAGCTCCACCACAGAGCTCAAATACTGGTCCCTACAGGAAGTTCACTCATTTTAGAAGTAAGCAAAGGACAACAAATTAATTCCAGTGTAGAGTTTAAGTGGTAGAAACAGCAAATAATCCAACACAGAACTGAAAGAAAAAACAAAATACCCACAGACCAGAGACAAAGTTTGATATTAACTAGCAAAGGTCTCACATCACCAAAGAACATCTACAAAACCTAGAAGGACTGGAAGTTCCCAGGTCTACCAAGCCAGGGAGAGGGGAGGGCTGGGGACCTCAGCCATGCCTCATGGCACGTACAACCAGTGCCAAGGGTGGGGGTCCTCGGGCCTTGGCCACACCCCCCCGACACGCACAACAAACCCAACGACTACCACCAAGCTGCCACAGTAAGCACCCCAAGCTCCCAAACTGGAGCAGTGGGGGAGCCGAGGACCTCAGCCATGCCCCCTGACACCCACAACCAGCCCAGCATTGACCACCAAGCCACCACAGGAAGTGCCCTGTGCTCTCCCAAACCAGGAGAGGGCTTCAGCCACACCACCTCCTCAACAACTGCATTCAGCCCAGCGATGACCAAGCCACCACTGGAAGCTCCCGGGTCTCCCATGCAGGAATGAGGGGGGTGCCACTGACCTCAACCCCACCCTTCCTCCTTCCTTCTTCTCCCACCCTGTTTCTTTCCCCCTTCCCCTCTCCCCCTCCCGCCCAACTGCTCCACAAAAACATCATAGGATATAAAAATATATATATTAATAAGTAAACTTAAAAAGAAAGAAAGAAAGAAACCATGGGGGTCAGAAGGAAGTAACACAGAGGCACAAAAAACTATCAACTCAGAATTCCATATCCAGAGAAAATACCTTCAGTAATAAAAATGAGATTTACATATTCTTAGATGAGGGGAAACTAGGAGAAGTTGTCAACAGCCTACCTACCTTAAAATAATGGTTAAAAGACATTCTCTAAATGAAAAGGGAATGATAAAAGAAGGAACATTGGGATACAGGAAGGAAGAAAGAAAACAACAAGCAAAAATATGAGTAAATACGAGTACAATAGCGTATCCTGTTTTTGAGTTTTCTAAATTATGTTTGACAACTGATACAAAAATTATAACATTGTCTGATATGGTTTTAAATGTATGTAAAGAAAATATTTAAGACAATTATAAACAGGGAAGAATAAGTGACATAAAAGGAGATGAGATTTCTGTACTTCATCAAACTGTAAAACGATAACACCAGTAGACTGAGTTATGTGTACACAAAGCAATACCTGGAACAACCACTAAAATAAGTACACACACTTGAAAGCACTGTAGATCAATCAAAATGGAATTCTAAAAGAAAGTACAACTAATCCACAGGAAGTCAAGAAAAAAAGCAAATACACACCAAAAAAAGAAGAGAAAAGAGAAAATGAAATGGCAGACTTAAGCTGTAATATATCAATAATTACCTTAAAATTAAATGGAATTTAAATTGACACCATTTAAATTTACTAAATGCACCAGTTAAAAGAGAGATTGGCAGAGCAGATAAAAACAAGACCCAACTATATGCTGTCTAGAAGAAACTTTCTTCCAATAAAATGGTGTGTAGGCTGAAAGTAAAAGGAAGGAAAAAGATATATCATGAAAACTTTAATAAAAAAAAAAGCAGAGGTAACTATGTTAATATTTGTTAAAGTAGATTTCAGAGCTAAAAAATTTAGCAGAAGCAAAGATATATATAAGACAGTGATAAAAGGGTCAATTTACCAAGAAGACATAAAAATCCTTACTGAGTATACATCCAGTAACAGGGTTCCAAAATATATGAAACAAAAATTGATAGAATTGAAAGGAGAAATTGATAAATCCATCATTGTAGCTGGAAACATTGACATCTTTCTTTCAACAATTGATAGAAGGACTAGACAGAAAATAAGCAAGGATATAGAAGAACTTAAAAACACCATCAGCAAACAGAATCTAATTGATATTTATAGAATACTCTACCTGATAATAGCAAAATACACATTCTTTTCAAGGCCCATAAAGCTTTCACCATGGTAGACCATATCCTGGGTCATAAAACAAACAAACACATTTAATAGAATTAAAAGCATGTAGACTGTGTTATCTGATAAATGACTAAATTCTCAACTACCCTTCCACTGCCACATCATTTCCTTAGATTCAAATTCCTGAGGGGGAGTGTGTGACTGGCTGAACCTAATATACAGGCTTATACTTGAGCTTCCCAAAGGTTTTAAGAATGAATATTCCATTGCAGCACTCTTGGAACGAGCCCAAATGTCCATCATCAGATGAGTGGATATGGAAACTGTGGTATATCTACACGATGGAATACTATTCTGCTACAAAAAAGAATGAAATACTACCATTAGCAATGACATGGATGGACCTAGAGAGAATTATATTAAGTGAAACAAGTCAGGCACAGAAAGAGAAATATCACGTGTTCTCACTTATTTGAGGGAGCTAAAAATGAATAAATAAATACACAAACAACCTGGGGGCGGAGGGAAGAAGACACACCAATTACAGTTCCTTGAAGTTGATACGACAAGTGAACAGAAAGGACATTGTTGGGAGGGAGGGGGGAGAGGGAGGAGGGAGGGGGGAGAGGGAGGAGAGAGGGAGGTTTTGGTAATTGGCCACAATAATCAACCATGTTGCATATTGACAAAATAAAATTTAAAAAAAAAAATCTCCCAGAAGAAATCCCCTCTCCCAGGTGCTTTTACTGTAGAATTCTACCAAAACTTTAAAGAGGAACTAACACATATTCTACAACTTTTCTTCCAGAAAATAGAAAAGGAAGAGAAAACGCTCCCTAACTGATTTTATTAGGCCAATATTACCAATACTGAAAAAAGACAAAGACAATACAAAAAAAAAAAAAAAAAGGAACACTACAGCCCAATATCCTTTACAAAAACAGATTTTAAGAAACCTCAAAAAATATTAGCAAATAGAACCCAGCACTTACTCACTCTTTCTCTCCACACACACAAGGGTATTTCAAAAAGCTCATGGAAAGATTTGTATTATCTTTTAGTTCTATTTCTCGAGGACCTTTTTTTTTTTTGAAATGACTGGTAAGGGAATCTTAACCCTTGACTTGGTGTTGTCAGCACCACGCTCACCCAAGTGAGCCACAGCCTGGCCCTTTTCAGTGAACTTTTTGAGGTAACCTTGTATATCATATACACACTCTCACATATATATATATACACATTCACACACATATACCAAGCGGAGTTTATTCCAGGGTACAAGGCTGGTTGAATATTCAAAAACCAATCACTTTAATACACCATATTAAAAGGCTAAACTAAAAAAAGTAAAAATAAAAAAATAAAAGGCTAAAGTAGAAATATCACTTGATCATATCAATCTATTCAGAAAAAGCATTTGAAAAAATTCAAATCCTATTCATGATAAAACCTCTAACCAACTAGGAAGAGGGGGGAACATCCTCAATGTGATAAAGAGCATTTACAAAATAACAGCACAGCAACTAACCTCATGATTAATAATAGAAGTCTGAATGCTTTCCACCTAAGTTTGTACACAAATGCAAGTATAGGCATTTTCACCACTTTTACTCAACATAGTACCGAAGGTCCTATCCAGGGCAAAAAAAAAGGCAAGAAAAGGAAATAAAGGCATTTAGATTAGAAAGGAAGAAATAAAACTCTTCCTATTTGCAGATAATCTGCATATAAAGTACCAAGGAATCTACAAAAAAAAAAAACAACCCTCCTAGAATTAATAAGTAGAATCAGCAAGTTTGCAGATGCAATATCAACACACAAAAATCAACTGTATTTCTATAACCTAGCAATGAACATGTTGAAATCATAATTAAAATCACAATACGACTTACAAATAGCTCAACGATACTGACATCCTTAGGTATAAATCTAACAAAACCTGTACAGGACATGTATACTTAAAATTTTTAAATGCTGATGGAAGAAATCAAAGATCTAAATAAATAGAGACATAGCATATTCAAGGAGTGGAAGACTCAATACAGTAAATACATCATTTCTCCCCCAATTAAATGCAATTCCCATCAAAATCCAGCAAGATTATTTGTGGAGATAAGCAAGCTTATTCTAAAATTTATATGAACAAGGCAAAGGAACTAGACTAGCTAAAGCAAATTTAAAAGAGAAGAATAAATTAGGAGAAAACAGTCTACCTTATTTCAAGATTTATTATATATTTCCAGTAATCAAGACTGTCTGGTATTGGTGAAGGGTTAAATATTATAGATCAATGGAGCAGAATATGGAACCCAGAAATAGACCTATACAACCATGCCCCTTTTGACAAAGATTCAAAAGCAATTCAACAGATGTTACTGGAGCGATTGAACACTGAGACAAAAATTGAAAGTTAACCTGAACCTCTCACCTTAAAAAAAATTAACTCCAAATGGATCACAGACTTGAATGTAAGATGTAAACCTCTAAGTTTTGGAAGAAAAAGGAATAGGAAGATAGAGTTCAGTTCAGTATATACCAGGATTTCCGTATAGTCAAAACTTTTCTGTCACTGTACAAGAGTGGGCTTATCTCCATGACAGAAGCTTCTCTTTAAAGGGAATTCAGGCATGATTTACACAAGACTCCCTTTCAGATTCCTTCCAGCCTTGCAATTCCATCATCCTAATCCACACCAAAGTAACTTTATTTCTAGAGTTCTAACTACGATAGAGCCACAGGAGATTTGTCACAGAAAAATGTGCAATAGTTTCAGGTTATTATTTGAAAGCCACCTCCTCCTTAGAAAATGTACCTTCATTTCCAGCCCCACGGCGACAAGTTTGTCCCATGTCCCAGAATAGCCCTTAAATGTAAATAGAGACAGACAGACACTCAAGATCAAGGACAGGGAGCCCATAATCCCAAAGGCCCCTTTGCGTAAGAGGGTAGCATTGCTACCCCTCCCCCCTTTGTACTTCTTACTCCACCTCTGGGTTTGCTTAACAGTATCATAAAATCCTTATGGCTCAGATGGAAGAATTAGAGCTTACTAACATATTAAATGGGTTTAAAGGTTGAATTAATGGGTGGTAGATTAATGGATCCTGTCAACATGAAGAAAGTCCCCAATGACATGCCTGTGGTTTCTATATCTGGTCAAATATTTTACAATGGCAGAAGTACATATGTAATACAATTCAACCTTTGCTTGCTGCCAGGAATACAACAGTCTTCTTCCTAGGCATACAACCTCAAATATAAGCCCTAACCAATATATTCAAACTATCCTCTGAACCTTATAAGATGACAGCCACTCATACAAGATAGATGCTTTGGGAACCAATGTAAAAGTTATTTGTTGGTTTCAGAGTCCATGATTCCCAGGGGATGTCCATTTCTCCTTAAGTTCTGTCACTATCTCATCCAAGTGCTAGTTCTCATCATTCTACATCCATGGACTAAATGATATATTTAACTATGATGAACACATCCAATATATGTGAGTGAATAAAAGCCAGAATGGTATTAGGCTAGCAACAACTATTCCAATGGTAAGTGAAAACAATAACTCCATAGCCCTTATTTCTCCATAGCCCATTCAACAACCTCCCTGCCTTCAGCCAGCATTTCAAGAGGGCAGGATTTTTTTTACCAAGTGGTATGATTCAACTTAACCAAGATGTCTAAGAATTTGATAGCATCTTTGTTCTTTTCTCTAAAGATGCTAAGCCATTTATGTCTGAGATTTTCTCTGTCTCTGCTTCCCTTTATTATATCAGCTTCTCTTTCCAGCTTCTTTTACTTTTGCCAAGTCAACTACAGGACCAAGCTGCTTCCAGATTCCTAACCCACAGAAACTGTGAGATAATAAATGTTTATTGTTTAAAGCTGCTAAATTTGGGAGTAATCTGTTACACGATAGATAACTAATATGTTAGGATTTCAGATGGCCTGATTTGGTCGAAGTCAAAGGAATCACATAGGAGAATAATAAAGCTTTAGGTTAAAAATGAAGGCTGGGGCCATCTTGCAGGATAACTCAAGTGCCATGGTAAGAGGTCTAGAATTCATATTAAGGGGCAGTGAGGATCGTATGTATTTTTGAATAGGGGCATTTATTTAAAGGAGTGTGTTAGAGAGATTGGTTTAGCAGACCTGCATGGGATTGGTTAGAAAATGAAAGCATGAAAGTAGGAAAAATAGATCAACCACACAAACATTCCATCCCAGTCACTTGTCCTACCTAATGATATCAAACCCACTCTGCCTTATGCATGTTTTTCATATACTAAGTTAACTTGAGATGGATGGTAGGATTCGTGGCCAATTCATTTTTGAATCCTCCAAATCATTTACCACAGTGCCCTGCACATGTTAAGTACTCGGTAATATGTAAATCATGAATAAAACCTTCTTAAATTCTACTTCCCTAAAGACAGAATAATACTCTTTCCATAATATTTTGTTTATATAGCTGATAGACCACATCTCAAATCTTAGCATTATATTTCTGATTATATTCTATTTCTTTGTCTCCCCTATATGGTGTGAGACACTTCAGGGCAGTCAGAACCAGCTAGACAATTTTTGAGGCCCAAAACAAAATGAAAATGTAGGAACCCTTCTTTCAAAATTATTGAGAATTTTAGGACAGTGACAGGTGCCGGGGAGGCAAGGAACTTCTGAGCAGAGGGCCCTTTTTGCACAGGTCACAAATCAGAAAGCTGGCCTTGAGGGCAATAAGTCTGTCGTATGTGTTGTTTTAGCCATGGCTTCTACCATGGGGATGTTTGGTAAATGTTGATTAAATGTAAAGAGGGAACAATAAAGGCCAGGAGAGTTATATGGAAAGGGAAGGTTTACTTGAGAGAAGTTTAACATAAGTGGAGTCTACTCTATAGTTAGGATGCCCTGTTTAAGACACAGGAGTGCCATCTGCTGTCATTGTCCCCACTTCTGTCTGGGCTGCTTACCTTGAGGATCTATACTGCAGAATTTACACGTGCATATCTTCACATGGTCCCAAGGCCCTGTTTGTCCTATGATGACTCATACACTAGGGCACTCTGGCTTTGGTTTGTTGATTTATTAAATTTCTCTTATGTAATGGCAATGACAGTGATTTAATATGTAAGATGCAAACGATGAAGGGATTTTCCAAGCAGAAAAATGTATTGACTCATAACATAAGACAGTAAGAGTTGGTACTTATAAAATAAAACAAGGCTGAATGATTTTAAAACACGCTACAGACCAATCCTAGTTAAATTTTTGAGAAATCCAGAAGGGCAGAAAAGTGCATTTTGATCACCCTCTCTGAGGGATGACATAGACCTCAGAGAGAAGCTATAAACGTAAAGAATTGTCATATTTACTAGACAGACAATTTATTGAATCCCTTCTTACCACAGATGAGTGTCCTACCCACAAAACACAAATATTTATCTTCGTATCTGAGCAATGCCTCCCTGACACTCTAAGGAAAAGAAGCTTGAAAAGACACTTGTTCTTCCCCCATCTTCCCCCTCATTTTAGGCAAGTTGCAGCTGCAGCTCCAGAAAGGCAGGCAAAACTTAGCAATTGTAATGGTGACCCCCAGTGGCAACTGTTTGCAAATGAAAGACTCGCTCTGTTTCTCTGCCAGGAATGTCAATTTTATTAAAATACTTTCTTTAAGAAGGATATTGGCAATTGTGTTTAACTGCAATAAAAAATAACTGCATGTTGGTTCCAAAAAGTCAATATCCTCTCCTCCACTTTATTGTCACTAGTTAAACACATGGATTTTCTTTTCAAAAGAGACCCTTTAAGTAAGAAGCACAGTCTCTGGAAAACCTGCTCAACAATGGTGTAATGGTGCTTTACTCTTCTCTAAGAGAGAGGTAAAAATGAGCCCCAATATCAAACTTGGGTTTACCTGTACCCCTCAGTGTCCATTAGATTCTGAGAATCAGCCTTAGTAGGAATGTAGTAGGCAGCTACTTATGTAAGTCTAATTGAACTCAGGAAAGATGTATGTGTATGTGTTAAATCATCAACAAAAACAAGTTAAAGAGATAGGGCTTGCCCTCTAGAAACTCACATTCAACACAAGACAAAATGAATCAGATCAAAGAAAGAAAATCTCAATAACAGAGATTTGAACAGTAAGTCAAAGTACTGAATTGTGGGGATCTGTACTATATTCAATTTTCACAGTTTGGACCTTTTACTCTGAAATACATATGAGGGGAAGAAAGAAAGAACATACTATTTTTTAGGTCACTTAAGGCCCTATTAAATGAAATTCACACACAGGTGCCCTTGAAAACATCCTTAATATGACATAAACTGCTGAAGTTGACTTAACAGATGTGTGTTTGGTAGGCCAGGCTAAAATGTGTTTCTCAAACTTTGCTCCATATCAGAATAACCAGGGGATATTTTGAGAGTCCTGAAATCCATGCTATATCCCAGGCTTATTACATCATAATTGCTAGGGCAAGTGCACAGTCATAGGTATTTTTTATAGCTCCCCAGTCCCAAGCAATTCCCATGTGGATCCAAGGTTGATTAGTTATCCTTAGTTTGAGGATAGATTGGCTTATCATTTACCTAACATGTAGTTTACTTATCTTAAAAACACTTACAAGACTCTGCAAAGAGTCAATGATAGTATCACCTGGGGAGTTCTTTTTTTTAATCCCAATGTTCAGGCTGCATCCCAGAACAATTTCATCAGAATTTCTGGGGATAGGACCCTGCCAAGGCATCAATATTTTTAAAAATTCCCCAGGTGATTACAAAGTGCAGTCAAGGTTGAAAAACACTGCACATACTGAGAAAGAGCAATAAAAAGCCCTAAGTTGGCATAACTGAGTCATTTTAAAGTGTAGCATTTGTTTATTATTAACTGTTCTTTGAGGCTACAAAGAGATATTCCCAAGAACTTGGAAATATAGAAATGGACAGCCTTATGAAAATAAACACATAAATGTTCTACATAGAGGTGTAGCTTAATCAATCCTGAAGAGAGAAAAAACAGATTAGAAATGTTAAATAAACAGCCTTCTTCAGGGCTCCAGTCCAGAGTTCTAACCCAGGATACACATTAGAATCACCTGAAGAGTTTTTAAAACTTGGCAATATCTGAGTTTCAATCCCAGAGCATTTTAATTAATTGATTAAATTGATATATTCAGAAGCTCCCCAGGTAATTCTAATTTGCAGACGGCATTGAGAACCGCTGCCCCAGGCAAATCAGAATATGTCAGTGTGCCAAAACTGCAACATAGACCATGGTAGCGAGAGATGCAAAGAGAAAGTGAGTATTTACAAAACATCACAATAAAGCATAAATAAAAGTGATGAATAGATATAAAATTTTAACAATTGGTACACAATTCTGCCAAAGAAAGTGTGTGAAAATGATTTCAAATACCCTGGTCCCAGTAGTAAAGCAACTCCTCAAGTGGGATTATTTGTTCATCTATTTCAGCTGAGGGATTATTTTTTTAGCTTTGTTTTTTACTCAGCGAAACAAACTTTGGTTTAGGTACTGAATTGAGCACAGGTGAGCATGCACTTAACAGAAAATGAGTATTCCGGTGCTGTGACAGTTATTTGTCATGGGTCGTTAATCAATTGGCATCCTGGTGCCTGTCTCCATCTTGTATGCATTTACCCAAAAAATATTCCTCAGCAAGGTCATGGCCAGCCCCAGCCAACTTTCCCTTCTAGACATTTTGCCACTTCTATCTACAAATTTTAATACTTTTCCAAGCTTTTTAATATAAGAAATATTTCATCCTTTTTTATGGCAGAGTAGTATTCCATGGTGCATATATACCACAGTTTCCTTATGCAATCATCCATCGATGGACATTTAGGTTGGCTCCATGTCTTGGCTATTGTAAATAGAGCTGCGATGAACATAGGAGTGCAGGTATCCCTTCAACATGATGATTTCCATTCCTCTGAGTATGTACCCAGAAGTAGGATTGCTGGATTGTATGGAAGATCTATCTGTAGTTGTATGAGAAAGGTCCATACTGTTTTCCATAGTGGTACAAATTTACAGTCCCACCAACCATGTAGGAGTGTTCCCTTTTCTCCACACCCTTGCCAGTATTTGTTATTCACCGTCTTTTTGATTATAGCCAGTCTAACTGGGGTGAGGTCCTCACATCATTGGCACGGGGGGTGACAATCAGCTTTGTATCTCATGAATATTCATAACCAATTTTTAAAAATAACCTTCAAAGTACGATATTTATTATTCAACAGACCTAATGTGATTAAATCTCTGAAACTAGTGACCAAGTTATTTAAAAAATGCAGAGAACAGAAAGACACACTTAATTGCATGAGGTGATTGAATCAGCAAAATCTGGATTATATGAAACTCTACCCTCAAAAACCCCTCAGTTCTCTACAAGCAAGTTGAAAAGAAGTGAAAGGGCTATCGAGAGAATCTTCATATTAAAATAGCTTATAAATATATCAAATGAAAAAATGTGTTAATCTAAATTATAGTGTGTAGAAATTCAAATTGTTTTGATAAAACTAAGGAATGCAAGGATGTGATTACATAAAAAATCCAGATCATAGTTACTTCTGAGGACGTGAGGATTGTAACTGGAATGAGAAACATGGGTGGACTTCTGGGGTTCCTATTGAAGTTGTATTTTTTGATCTGGTAGGAAGTCACAAATGTGTTCACTTCATAATAATGTATAGTTTTATACATTTGTTTTGTGTGATATTTTCATATCCATATTTTATATTGAAACACAAAAATATTTTTTAAAAATAAAATTAAATAAATAAATATAAGAAATCATGTACTATCCATTACTTTTTTTAAAATTTTTTTTTATTGAATCAAAATTGATTATACATATTTTGGGGGTTCACCATTGAGATATGTTGATCAAATCAATATTACTAGCATACACATTGTTATAAATCATAATTATTCTTTATGCCCCTTGTCCAATCTCTCCCCATCCTCCTCTCCCTACCCCTTCCCCCTCTAATTACCCTACATTTCTTCCCTCCTTCTGAATAAATATAAATATTGAAGCTTGCAACTGATAACCCCTGTCCTTAATTTTTAGCCAGTATGTCTTCCACATTCTTATGTACTTTTACAAATTCAAAATTTCTTGTTCTATTGAAAAGTTTCTTTTCTTTTTTAATTGAAACATAATTGATTGTACATATCTATGGGGTACAGCATTGAATATCAATATGTGTGTACAATATTTGAGGCTCACGTCAGGATAATTACTATATTCAACAGTACACAATGTAATCATTTTTTTGTGGCCCTTTACCAATTTCTTATTAGCCCTCACTCCCCTTCCCCCTTTCCCAACTCTATTGGCCTCAGTTTTGTTCTCTCCTTTTTCTTTTTTTTTTTTATTTGTTCAGTTTTTTGTTGTTGTTGTTGTTGTTGTTTGTTTTTTTTGTTTTGTTTTGTTTTGTTTTAGCTCACACTTATGAGTGAGAACATGCAGTATTTCTCTTTCTGTGCCTGGCTTGTTTCACTTAACATAATTTTCTCTAAGTTCCTTAATGTTGTTGTTAATGACAGAATTTCATTATTTTTTAAGGCAGAGTAGTATTCCATTGTGTATATATACTACATTGTCCTTATCCAGTGGTCTATCAATGGATATTTAGTTTGGCTCCAACTCTTGGCTATTGTAAATAGAGCTGAGATAAACATGGGAGGGCAGGTATCTCTTCAACATGATGATTTCCATTCCTTTCGGTATATACCCAGCAGTGGGATTGCTGGATCGTATGGCAGTTCTATCTGTAATTGTCTGAGGAAACGCCATACTGTTTTCTATAATGGCTTCACTAATTTACAGTCCCACCAACAGGGTTCCTCTTTCTCCACATCCTCGCCTGCATTTGTTTTTCTCTGCCTTTTTGAAAATAACCATTATAACTGGGGTGAGATCATATCTCAATGTGGTTTTGATTTGCTGAGTGATGTTGAACATTTTTTCATGTGTCTGCTGACCATTTGTATATCTTCCTTTGAGAAATGCCTATTCAGCTCCTTTGCCCATTTTTTAATCAGGTCACCTTTTTTGTTGTTGTTGTTAAGTTCTTTGAGTTCCTTGTATGTTCTGAATATTAATCCTTTCTCAGACACATAGTTTGAAAATATTTTCTCCCATTTTGTAGTTTGTCTTTCACTCTGTTAATAGTTTCTTTTGCTGTGCAGAAGCTTTTTAGTTCAATATGATCTCATTTGTTTATTTCTCTTTTGTTGCAAGTTTCTTTTCTTTCTACTACTACTCTGATTCTTCACTGGAAGCCAGGGGAGATTTTATATAGATATTAGACTTGTCAGTTTTCCCAATAAAAATTTCCTCCCTGCATATCTGATAATGGTAGTTACATATGGCTTTCCTCTCAACAACATAAACTTATTGTTTTGAGAGCTCTCATCAGAGAGCTCAACATTCAGTGTTTTCCAGTTGGTAGTTGAAACGATGAATATAAATATGGAATATTTCTTCATATTCCATAAAATAATGCTTATAATATTGGTCAATGTCCCTTTATAAAGTTTCAAATCAATCACTTCCTTTTGAAATTTAAGGACAGACCTTTTTCTCTCTTGTCAAACAGGAATTTCCTTTGATTGGTCATTAAAAACAGTGTAAGTCTCTGTTTCCACAGTCCTGTCTCCATTGCCTAGAATCTCAGAACCAACTCTAGGAACAACTTTAAGTATCTCAGTGGGCTGAGGAGTTAATGAGATATAAGGGAGTAAAGTCATTAGATATAAATAACACTATCATAATGTTTGGCTATGAAAGGGAGGAAAGAGGTAGTATAGTGACTGAAAGGGAACAAATTTTCAAGAGAGGGTTTGAGAGTTTTGTTTAGTTTATAGGATGGGACACAGGAGAGTAGGCAAACATTAGAGAATGTAATTCCTAAGAAGTTAGGAGTCACTGGGATCCAGAGTATGAGTGAAAGGCTTAGTTATAGCTACAAGAAGGTACACCTCCCTTTGAAACATGCCAAAAGTGTTCATGCAACTAGGTATGATTGCAGAGGCTGAAGAAGTTTTTTTCTATTTGTTCTTGTGAGATGTGCAGTAGTTAGCAGAGTTGTATATGGAGTGAAGAAATGTTGGGGTAGTAAGTTTGAGCAGAGTGTAGATGTACACAGATACTGAAATGAATAGGAAAGAATCAATGTTAACACCCAGCTAAGGATAGGAATCATAAATTTGTAGTGGTTCCAAGCTAATGGACTGAAACTTTCTCTAGAGGTACACAGATGTTCATATTAAAAGCTCCAATACATACAGAGAGGGTTGTTAGGCTTTTACTTATTCAGTTTATTCATTTCTTCTTGGTGAATACAATCGAACAAAAATGGCACAAGGTTATGAAGGATATTGTCAAGAGATTGGAGGAAGTGATGGTCTATAGATAAGGAGCTCCAACTTAAAGAGACTGAGAGGAATAAACTAGAGGGGTCAAGGGACCAAAGGTCTCAATGAGCTCAAAGAAAGGAAGATATAGGAAAATGGAGGCAGAGAACTGGAAACTGTAGGTTATAGTTAAAAGATGAGATATGGAAATTTTTAAGATTTCAGAGGAGAAACAATTCTAAGCAGTGACAAGTTTCAGGGCATTTTCAAAAGAATAGGTGGCTGAATGGGAGGGAAGTGAAATTCACTGAAGTATAGGAGATCAAGATAGGAGGAGATCTAGTTGCTATATAGGTCTTCCTTGTTCACTTTACCCACAATGAGGGAAGAGTGGAAACTAATGCTTTGAACCAGATATCAAATGTTCAATGGATGATGGTACGGACAATGAGTCCAAGAAAGACAGAAATAAGCAAATTATCAGGTTAGGCAACTAGATGACATGAGCTCCAGAGTAATAGGCACAATAGTATACAAAACTATAGCAGTGCAGATCAGAATCTCCACTAAGGAAGGTAATCCCAACACCCAACCCTAAGTAAGTAGGTACTTAGAGAAAATACATTGCATCCACTGGGGAGACCTACAGGAAAAGCAATACCTTTGGAGGATTTAGTTAAGGCATAGTAGTAGAAAAAACATTCTGTGAGGAAATTGAGGATACCATAAAATGGTTGTTCAGAGGGCCTACAGGAAAGGTACAGACTGAATAGGAGTTTTGAAAATCAAGGGAGAAGACAGCAATGTAGAAATTAGAATACAGGGAAAAAATGCAGCAGAGCAAAGGAGAATATATTTAGAGCATTGTTATGTTCTCCAAAATAATCATTCCCAGCACTCCTCTGATGGAAAAGGGATTCAAATGCCTATGGGGAGAGTCAGCTGTCTCCTCAATTGATTGTTTCTGAGGCAGTTAACTTTGGTAGGCTTTTGATTTTTATTCTTATCACTAAAGCCTTATTTTTAATATGGCTTTAATGGCAAGAGTTTTAAATTCTTTTTGAAAGTATCACAATTTGTTCTTTAAAAAAAGTAAACACTTCAGCAAGGTAAAACTTTAGATAATTTAAAATTAAAATTGAGATTGTTTTGTAATATGATTCAGTATTAATAATAACAGTAAGAAAAATAATTGCTAGCATTTATTGAGTCAGGCAGTGACCTAATTGCTTTACAAATGTTACCACATTTACTTCTGACAACTGTAGAAGACAGAATTTTATTCCCAGTTTTCAGAAAAAGAAACTAAAACTTAAAGAATTTATATAACTTATAGTAAGTAGTGCCCAGTATTTAGTCTCAAACTGTAAAACCTAATCAAGGACAGTGTGGGAACTTTACAAGCGCAAAAGAGAAAAGGATAGTAAATAAGTTCAAAGTAGTTTGGGTAATTTTGAGAACAGAGGAGAAGGCTGATGAAATAATGACAGCAAATGAGGTAAGTGGTTAAGAATTTTCAAATACCCTCAGAATGATGCCTTCCTGAATGATTATCATGGCTACTATTAAACCATGAAAAGTTAGGTTTATACACCTTCTTCCACAGAGCTCAAAGCCCTTGAAGAAGAATCTTTTCTATGAAGGTTACACTATACACCTATGTATACAGTGTATGGCTGTTTTAAGAGTGGAGGTGTATCTCCTTGCTTAAGAGTTAGAAATGTGCAATTTTCCCAGCACCTTTTATTGAAGAGGCAGTCTTTTTCCCAACGTATGTTCTTGTGGCCTTTGTAAAAGATCAGTTGGCTGTAAGTATGTGGGTTGATTCCTGGGTTTTCTACTCTGTACCATTTTTCTGAGTATCTGTTTTCATGCCAGTACCATGCTGTTTTGGTTACAATAGCTTTGTAGTATAATTTGAAGTTGGAGAATGAAACCGGACCTGTACCTCTCACCATACACCAAAATCAACTCAAAATGGGTTAAAGGCTTAAATATAAGACCTGAAACTCTAAAATTACGTAAGGGAAACATTCCAGGAATTAGGACTGGGCAAAGACTTTACGAATAAGACCCCAAAAGCACAAGCAGAAAAAGAAAAAAAAAAATGGGATTATATCAAACTAAAAAGCTTCTGCACAACAAAGGAAACAAAGATCAGAAAGACAACTTATGGAATAGGAGAAAATATTTGCAAACAATACATCCAACAAGGGATTAATATCCAGAATATACAAAGAACTCAAAGAACTATATAGTAAAAAAACAAATAATCCAATTAAAAATGGGCAAAGGAGATGAATAGACATTTTTCAAATGAAGACAAACAAGTGGCCAACAGATACATGAAAAAATGCTCAGCATCTCTAGTCATCAGAGAAATGCAAATCAAAACCACATGGAGATATCATCTCACCCCAGTTAGACCAGCCATTATTAAAAAGAGCAAAAATAATAAATGCTGGAAAGGATGCGGGGAAAGAACTCTTCTACACTGTTGGTGGGACTGTAAATTAGTGCAACCATTATGGAAAACACTATGGAGGTTCCTCAAACAATTACAGATATAACTACCATATGCTCCAGCAATCCCACTACTGGGTATATACACAAAGGAATGGAAATCATCATGTCGAAGGGATACCTGCACTTCCATGCTCATTGCAGCTCTATTTACAATAGCCAAGACATGGAACCAACCTACATGTCCATCAATGGACAACTGGATAAGGAAAGTGTAGTACATATACACAATGGAATACTACTCAGCCAAAAAAAAAGAATAAAATTCTGCCATTTGCAGCAACATAAATGAGTCTGGAGAAAATTATGTTAAGTGAAATAAGCCAGACAAGGAAATAGAAATACCACATGTTCTCACTCATAGCTAGGTGCTAGGAAGGAAGGAAGGAAAGAAGGAAGGAGGGAGGGAGGGAGGGAGGGAGGGAGGGAGGGAAAGAAAGAAAGAAAGAAAGAAAGAAAGAAAGAAAGAAAGAAAGAAAGAAAGAAAGAAAGAAAGAAAGAAAGAAAGAAAGAAAGAAAGAAAGAAAGAAAAGAAAGAAAGAAAGAAAGAAAGAAAGAAAGAAAGAAAGAAAGAAAGAAAAGACAACAACAATATGCCGAATTACAGAAGGAGAGAACAAACCTAAGGGGAGAGGCAGGGGGCTTGGAGAGTGATAGGTCAGATAAAGGGCATAAAGAAAAATCACAATTTGTAATAATGAATATGCTAATAATAGATTTTTAAAAATTAGAAGAAAAACAAAAAAATCAAGATGGAAAAAGAGGAAATTAATGTTGAGCTTGTTAATAAAACTTCCTTCAACTAGAAAAAAAAAGAGTTAGAAATGTGAAACAGAGAATTTATTTTATTTAATGTATTATTAGGTCTTTTGAACCAATACTATATCTGGGTAAAAGATTTGGCTCAATGGACAAAGGAATAAGTAGTAGTTGTACTGCTGATTTACAGAGTCTACCTCTAAAATCCTCCAAAACTGTGTTTGTTTTCCTAAAGAAAATTTCCTTACTTATTTCTTAGCTATTTCAAGGAACAATAAAAATGGACACTAAGACCTTTTTTAATAAACTAGGTGATATAAGATAGAAACAATAGTTGCAGCAATGTACTCTCCTCTCATATTGCCCTACAGTTAATGGGCATACTCTCCTCCCCAGTAAGGTAATAACCTTCCCTCAATTTCCCAACCAGTTTTAGAATAAATACTATTGCTCAAAGTTAATTCAAATATATCTTTGGTTTTGATTTTGGTTTTACCCACCTCCCTGACTCAAATATATTATATTACATTACATTATGATATGTTATATTATATTAGTGATATGACTAATCGAGAAATGTTGCAAATGTATTTTCTGTCTTTGTCTAATTCATTCAGAGCACTTTGACATGGATCATTCCCTGTACATAGTGGCATTAACTAATTATTGAGAGCTTGACAGTACATACTTACTCCATCTTTTTTTTTTTTTTTCCTTTTTGGCTGGCAAATAATTAACAAAATTTCTTCCAAGGAGAAGCCTGTATTTTGAAGTTTAAATTTCAAATACGCAAGGCATGTCACCTAAGTAGAAAGGATAATACAATAAAATTCAATAAAATGGGTGCAATATCAAGGCTCAAATTGGACATGTGGATTCTGAATCCAAAAATCTTAGCATTTTCAGTTTCAATAAATGTTGCTCTTCATTCAGAATTTCCCCCATCACTCAGTTTTTATGTGAAGTACAGACAGCTGAAACATGTCTGAAACATTCACTAATATTTATCACATCAGACAGCGCTCTCCCCAGTGATCTGAGATTAATTCATTGAGACATGCCAATATGTTCCCTGGTTTCCCAGTAAAGCTCATGTAACTCCTCAAAGAGCAAAAACTTCATCAACTCTGCATACCCCAACCTTAAAAACATCAATATGCTAATTTCTGAAGAAAGCCTTTTTAAAGTAGTGTTTTAATTTTGTTTATTATTGGATTAATAAACATAAAGAATCATGACAATGTATGATATCTTAATACATCACCTCAGATCTATTCTTCCACTGATCTCCATTCCTCCATCTACGGGGGTCAAGAGGGAACCCAGAACTCCCATGCTTCTAGAAATTTCCCAAACCCCTCCTCCTACCTAGCTGACTAACCACTCCGCTATTCTTCATTTCAAGATCATTAACTCTGATCCCATCTCACTCTGCACTTCTGTTTGTGTCAGTCACCAACCTATGTCTCTTGGTTTATCCTCAATGCTTCATTACTGTGGGACTCCACACATCTGTTGCCAAATTCCATCTCCCAACCACCCACAACTTCTGAACCCTTTCTTCTATGCCCTGGAAAAATATTTCTCAAACTTTTTTGTCACAAGATTCCTGTAACCTCTCAAAATTTATTGAGGACCTCCAAAGAGTTATTGTTTATGTGGGTGATAGTCACCAATATTTGCTCTATTCGAAAGTAAAGGAATTTTTAAAAATATTTATTATTTAAAAATGATTTATCTTTCTGTTAGTTCATTACTGGAGATTATAAATGCAACTGACAAGGGATTAATATCCATAATATACAAGGAACTCAAGGAACTACAGAGTAAAAAAACAGCCCAATCAAAAAATGGGCAAAGGAGCTGAATAGACATATTTCAAAGGAAAACATACAAATGGCCAACAGGTACATGAAAAAAAGCTCAGCATCACTAGTCATCAGGGAAATGCAAATTAAAACTACATTGAGATATCATCTCACCCCAGCTTGACTGGCTATAATCAAAAAGATGGAGAATAACAAATGCTAGCGAGGGTGTGGAGAGAAGGGAACACTCCTACACTGTTGGTGGGGTGGTAAATTAGTACATCCACTATGGAAAACAGTATGGAGTTTTCTCAAACAACTACAGATAGATCCTCCATACGATCCAGCAATCCCGCTTCTTGGTATATACCCAGAAGAATGGAAATCATCATGTCAAAGGGATACCTGCACTCCCATGCTCATTGCAGCTATGTTTACAATAGCTAAGATATGGAACCAACCTAAATGTCCATCTATGGACAGCTGGATAAAGAAACTGTGGTATGTATATACTACTCTGCGATAAAAAAAAAAGAATGAAATTCTCCCATTTGCAACTGTTGGGTCCGCCGCCAGCCGACCTGAACAGCCCTAGCCTCGTTCCTTTTGGTGGGCAAGCGAATGGCCTTGATTCCTCTTTCCCTCCGGTCCCCTTTGGAAGTAGACGGGGAAAGAGAGCCGTGAAGAGAGATGAGCACAGCCGCCGGCCCCAACCAGCCCGTTAAAGGACACTCAGGCGCTGCGGGGGTTCTGTCGAGCAGTTCCGTTTATTATCACACAAGCACTTGCTTTTATAGGCAGATGGGGAGGGGAGGTTTTTACATAATCCTATCAGCTTAAAGATCAAGGGCATGCATCCTGTCTCAGTGCCTAGCTATTGCAATCATGCAGTGTTCACGAGCATGGAACCGCCTATTTGGCCAATAAGGGCTAAGGCAAGGTTCCCGCAGACGCTCCCACCCTACTTCCTCCCCGCACTGTCTTAGGCTGCCACGTTAATACGCCCTTGTGGGCCCATAATGGAGCCGCTCATAATTAAGGTGGGGTTAGTTTTTAAGGTCCGACATGCAACAACATGGATGAACCTGGAGAAACTTATGTTGAGTGAAATAAGCAAAGCACAGAGGGAACAATACCGCATGTCCTCACTCCTAAGTGGGAGCTAAGAGAGAAAGAAGGAAGAAAAGAAAGACCACAGTGATGTGTTGGACTTGCAGAGGGAGAGAGCATACCTAGGAATACAAAGTGGAGTGTGGGAGAAAGGGGGTGGTGGAGGGAGGTTGGGGATAATTGGGTGGGAGACACGGGGTATAATCACAATTTGTGGTAATGAGAATGCTGCCAGTATGGATCTGGCCATCACATCTTGGGCATGAGTGGTGACAATCAGCTTTGCATCTCATGAATATTCATAACAAATAAAAATTTGCATGTGAAAAACAAATAAAAATGAATAAACCCATTACATGTTCATGTAAATTACATATTTTTCTGAAAAACCTAATTTATAAATCAGGAAATTTGAGTGAGAAGAGGGGCTTTATTTTACATTTTCGCAAGTCTCTTTAATACCTGGCTTAACAGAAAACAGCTGTACTCTTATATTTGCTTCTGCATTCAATCTGTGGTGATATGCTATTTTAGTTGAAGTATATGAAGAAAATTTGGACTTACCTAGATATGTGATTAGGAAAGAGGGTATATTTTAAGAATCTTTTGAGATAATTATGGATATTTTTTGACACTATACAAAAACTCAACAAGTAATAGTTTCTTAAAAATTAGTTGTAGTGTAGAACCTGAAACCACATTAATAAACTTATTTTTACTGTTACATTAAAATTTATTAGTCTTCCTTACACTTTGAATGGATCTTTTACCTCAGCATGATTTTGTAACATCATGCATCAATCTTTTGAAAAATATTGCTTCACTGAGTTATGCAGATGTTCCAAATGCTGACACATTTTATTACACAATATCAAAAAATTACATTTGTTAATATCAATACTAATGTCATCAAAAGAGTCTTTAAGTATTGGGAAGCTGCCGCTTTAGCAGATGAAAGTTTTCCAAAAATCTAACTTTTACATGAAATCTCAAATTTTATCATTGGCAACAAATATTGTCAGTTGTTTTCCTTGAGCCAAGTTGCACTTCAATCACTTTTGAAAAATTATCTGCCAAATAACAAAGACTGGGTAGCCATCATTTTTATTGTCATTTTTTTTTCTTTTGTCTGCTCCTTCTATATGTTTGCCTCATTATCACAGAAATCATGCTGTTGATATGACCTCAAAATTTTTCTTTAAATAGAAGCAAAACTCACTATTTAAGGATTTTTTATTATTTAATATTTTAATTTATATTTTATTTTTATTGAGGCATAGTCAATTATACATATTTGTGAGGTGCAAATTTGGACAATCAATAGTTGTGTGCTATATGTGATGGCCAAATCAGGAGAGTTAGCTTATTTGTCATTACAACACATAATCATTCTTTGTGTCCCTTATCCAATTTCTCATTAATTTCTCATTAACACCCCTCCTTCCCCTCTCCAGCCCCCTTTTCACTTCTGCTAACCAAAGTCCTGTTCTCTCCTTCTAAATGTTCAACATATCATTGTGATTGTTGTTTCTTTCTCTCTCTCTCTCTTTCTTTCTTTACTGTTTATGTTTATTTATTAATTTAGTTATCACTTATAAGTGAGGATATGAGGTATTTCTCATTCTGTGCCTGGCTTGTTTCACTTAACATAACTTTCTCCAAGCTCATCCATGTTGCTGAAAATGGCAGAACTTCGTTCTTTCTTATGGCTGAGTAGTGTTCCATTGCATACATGTATTACAGTTTCCTTATCCAGTCATCTGTTGATGGACACTTAGGTTGGTTCTATATCTTGGCTATTGTAAATAGAGCTGCAATGAACATGGGAGTAGAAGTTTCCCTTTGAAATGATGATTCCCCTTCCTTTGGGTATATACCCAGTAGTGGGATTGCTGGATCATACGGTAGTTCTATCTGTAGTTGTTTGAGAAACCTCCATAGTGTTTTCCATAACGGCTGTACTAATTTACAATCCCACAAAAAGTGTAGGAGGATTCCCATTTCTCCACATCCTTGCCAGCACTGGTTATTCTGTCTTTTTGATTATGGCCAATCTAACTGGGGTGATATGATATGTCAATGTGATTTTGATTTGCATTTTCCTGATAATTAGTGATGTTTAGCATTTTTTCATATATCTGTTGCCAATTTGTACATCTTCCTTTGATAAATGTCTGTTAAGCTCTTTTGCCCATTTTTAAATTGGATTATTTGGTTTTTTACAGTGAAGTTATTTGAGTTCCTTGTATATTCTGGATATTAATCCCTTGTCAGATGTATAGTTTGCAAGCATTTTCTGACATTCTGTATGTTTTCTTTTCACTGTGCTTATTGTTTCCTTTTCTGTGCAGAAACTTTTTAGTTTGATATAATCCCATTTGTTTATTTCTTCTTTTTTTGCTTGTGCTTTTGGGGTCTTATTCATAAAGTCTTTGCCCAGTACTACATCCTGAAGTTTTTCTACTATGTTTTCTTCTGGGAATTTTATAGTTTCCGGTCTTATATTTAAGTCTTTAATCCGTTTTGAGTTGATTTTGCTATATGGCAAGAAGTATGGTTCTAATTTCATTCTTCTACACATGGATATCTAGTTTTTCAAGCACCATTTCCTGAAGAGTCTGCCCTTTCCCCGATGGATGTTCCTGGTGCCTTTTTCAAAGATCAGTTAGCTGTATGTGGGTTTATTTATAGGTTCTCTATTCTGTTCCATATGTGTCTGTTTTTATGCTAAGTACGATGCTGTTTTGGTTACAATAGCTTTGTAGTATAGTTTGAAGTAAGGTAGTGTAATGCCTCCAGCTTTATTTTTTGTTTGTTTGTTTGTTTGTTTTGTGGGGGGTTGCCTTGTTTTGTTTTGTTTTGCTCATGGTTTCTTTGGCCATTTGGGGTCTTTTGCTGTTTCTTGTGAATGTTAAGACTGTTTTTTCTATTTTTGTGAAGAGTGTCATTGGTATTTTGATGGGGATTGCATTGAATATATAAATTGCTTTGGGAAGTATGAACATTTTCACAATGTTAATTCTTCCAATCCAAGAGCATAGAATGTCTTTCCATCTTTTAATGTCCTATTTATTTCTTTCAGCAGTGATTTGTAATTCTCATTTTAGAGATATTTCACCTTCTTGGTTACATTGATCCCCAGGCATTCTATTTATTTATTTGGGGGGCAGTGGCTTTTGTAAATGGGCTTGCAATCCTGATTTCTTTTTCTGCTAGTTTGTTATAGTACAAAAACACTACTAATTTTGTGTGCTGATTTTGTATACTGCAACTTTACTGAAATAATTTAACAGCTCTAAGAGATTCTTGGTAGAGTCTCTAGGTTTTTCTACAATAGGATCATGCCATCTGTGAACAGGAACAATTTGACTTCATCTTCTCCAATCCGGATGCCCTTTATTTCTCTCTCTTGCCTCATTGCTCTGTCTAGTACTTCCAATACTATGCTAAATAGGAGTGGTGAGAGTAAGCATCTTTGTTTTGTTCCTGAAAGCTTTTCCCCATTCAAGATGATATTGGTGGTGGGTTTATCATCTATGCCTTTTATTGTGTTGAGATACCTTCCTTCTGTACTTAGTTTGTTAGAGCCTTTATCATGAAGGGGTGTTGAATTTTGTCAAATGCTTTTTCTGCATCTATTGAGATGATCATGTGGTTTTTGTTCTTGATTTTTTTTGATGTGGTGTACCACATTTATTGATTTGAGTATGTTGAACCATCCTTGCAGCCCTGAAATGAATCTTTCTTGATCATGATTTATAATCTTTTTGATGTGCTGCTGTATTCTACTTGCTAACATTTTGTTGAGGATTTTTGCATCTATGTTCATTAAGGATACTGGCCTGTAGTTTCCTCTTTTTGTTTTATCTTTGTCTGATTTTGGTATCAGGTTGATGCTGGCCTCATAAAATGAGTTGGGAGAATGGCCTCCATTTCAATTTTTTGGAATAATTTGGAAAAAAAATTGATATTATTTCCTCTTTAAAGGTTTGATAGAATTCAGCAGTGAAATCATCTGGTCCTGGGCTTTTCTTTGTTGGAAGAATTCTGATTACTGCTTCAATCTTGTTGCTCATTACTGGATTCCTCGGGTTTTCTATTTTTTCTCAGTTCAGTCTTGGTAGATTGTATGTGTCCAGAAATTTATCCACTTCCTCCAGGTTTTCAAATGTGTTGGCGTATATCTGTTCATAGTAGTCTCTACTGATTCCTTGTATTTCTGTGGTATCTGTTGTGATGTCTCCTTTTTCATTTCTGATTTCTGTTATTTGGATTTCCTATTTTATTAGTTTGGCTAATGGTCTGTATTTATTTTTTTATCTTCTCAAAAAAATAACATTTTTGTTAATTATTTGTATTGTGCTTTTGGTCTCTATTTCATTTAGTTCTGCTCTGATTTTAATTATTTCTTATGTCTACTAAATTTGGGATTGGATTATTCTTGTTTTTCTAGATCTTTAAGGTGTAATGTTAGGTTGTTTGTATGAACCCTTTCTATCCTTTTTATGTAAGAATTTATTGCAATAAACTTTCCTCTTAGTAATGCTTTTGCAGTATCCCACAGGTTTTGGTATCATGTGTCATTATTATAATTAATTTCAAGAAATTTTATGATTTCATGTTTGATTTATTCTTTGATCCATAGGCCATTCAGGAGCATGTTGTTTAATTTCCATGTACTTATACGATTTCCAAAGTATTGCTTGTTATTGATTAAGAATTTTAATCCATTGTGGTCTGAGAAGATGCTTAAAATGATTTCTATTATTTGAAATTTGTTAAGACTTGATTTGTGACTGCTATGTGGTCTATCTTGGAGAATGTTCCACGTGCTGATGAGAAGAATGTATATATTATAGTTGTTTGGTGAAATATTCTGTATATGCCCACCAAGTCCAATTGGTCTAAACTGTAGTTTAAATCCTATGTTTCCCTGTTGATTTGTTGCCTAGATAATCAGTCCAATGCTGAAAGATTAGTGATCAGTCCCCCAGCTATTATTGGGGTCTGTCTCTCTCTCTAGGTGTAATACTGTGTGCTTAATATATATGGGTGCACCAATGTTGGGTGCATATATAATTACAATTATTATGTCTTCTTGGTGGATAGATCCCTATATCATTATATAATAGGCTTCCTTGTTTATTTTTACAGTTTTTTGTTTAAAGTCTATTTTATTTTACATAAGAATAGCTATTCCTGCTCATTTTTGGTTTCCATTTGCATTGTATGTCTTTTTCCATCCTTCCACCATTAGTCTGTGTGAATCTTTACATTTGAGAGCTTAAACAGCTGGCTAGAGCAAGCAGAAGAAAGAGTTTCTGATCTTTAAGGTAGTGTTTTCGAAATAATGCAAGCAGACAAAAAAAAGAAAGAAAAAGAAAAGAAAAAATAATTTTAAAAATGAAGGAAATCTTCAAGAACTATTTGACAACCTCAAGCACACAAACAACCAAATCATGGGTGTTCCAGAAGGTGAGGGAAAAGGAAAAGGTATTAAAAACCTATTCAATGAAATAATAGCAAAAAATATATTGGTAGAGAAACAGACTTCCAGATCCAAGAAGCTGAAAGCTTGCCAAACAGATTCAATCCAAAAAGGTCCTCTCTGAGATACACTGTAGTCAGACTGGCAAAAGTCAAAGACAGAGAGAATCCTAAAAACCTCAAGTACCTTTAAGGGAGTCCCCACGAGACTAATAGCAGACTTCTCAACAAAAATCCTACAGGCAAAAAGATAATGTGACAATAAATTTAATGATCTAAAAGAAAAAAAAACTGCCAGCAGAGAATGATACACCCAGCAAGGATATCCTTCAGATATGAAGAAGAAATAGTATATTTCCCAGACAGACAAAAACTGTGGGAATTCAGCACCACATGAACAGCCCTTAAGAAATCCTCAAGGGAATCCTGCATCTGGAATCTAAAAAACAATAATCACCATCATGAATACATGTGAAAGAACAACTCCCACTGGTAGAGCACATAGGCAAACAAGAAAGAGAAAAGAAAACTATTTCATACCATCTCAAAAAACCAACAATTTCAAAGACAAACAACAACAGGGAAAGAAAGGAACAAAAGGTATTTAAAACATCCGCATGAAAACAATTAAATGACAGGAGACAGACAATAATTTTCAATAACAACCTTAAATGTAAATGGATTGAACTCACTCAACACTGAAAAGATAGAGTGGCCAGATGGATTACAAAACTAGACCCAACTATGTACTGCCTATAGGAAACCCACCTCACCTGTAAAGACACAGACTAATAGTGAAAGGATGTCATTCTTTCTTCCAAGAGCAGTTTTCAGAGAAAAAAATGTGGTTAGTACATCTCAAACAATTGCACGTGCGCTTGTCTTCAAGCCAACCATTGCACTTCAGTATGTAGAACAAATATTTTATGCATACTTCCTATTTAATCACACAGAATATTGAAGAGACATGCAATCAAGATTCGAGACTGAACAAACTGCTATTCTATAACTAATGATCAATTGTTAACAAAATCCTCTAAATGTTATTTGTACAAAAGAAGTGATATAAATGTTGTGTAAAGGGAGTTAGAATTGTTACAACATATTGACATCATCTAATAGTCTCTTAAACCTTCTTGTAAACCTTAAGAAATGAGCTTTCTCATCCTGCACTTACACTTTATCCTTGTGTCAACTAGGATGCCTTTGACTGCAGGTAACAATAAACCTTACTAAAAATGATTTATATAAACAGGAAAAGTTTTCATCTCTCAAAAGGAAAAATCCCAAGGTAGGGAATCTTTGGGTTCATTAATTCAGAGGTCATGGTACTAAGATGAGTCTCAAATTTCCAAGTGACACGTGAATATGTAGCATGTCTAGTGCAAAATAAAATGCTGCCTTTTCCTGTGAATCTTTTTCTAAGTATGAAGAGACCATTCCCAGAGGCCCTCCAACAGATCTTATCTCACACCTCATGCCAAATTGCACCACATGTCCATGCCCAAACCAAATGGAAAGAAATCTCCATAACTGGATATAATTAATCAAGATTTACCATCTCAGCAATGGACAGATTATCCAGACAAATTATTGGCAGAGAAATATTGGATTTAAACAGGATTTTAGACCAAATGGACTTGACAGACATTTACAGAACATTTCACCCAACCACTGCAGAATATACATTTTTCTCATTAAAACACAGATCATTCTCCCGGATAGACAACATGTTAGTCCACAAAGTAAGTCTCAACAAATTTAAAAAGATTGAAATCATATCAAGTATATTTTCAGACAATAGAATAAGATTACAAATTAACAACAAATAAAACCTTGGAAATACACAAATACATTAAAATTAAATAACATGCTCCTGAATGACCTACAGGTCAAAGAAGAAATAGAGCAGGAAATCAAAAAATTCTTTTAGGGTCCCACGCATGTTCCACCACTGCCAACACCTGCCCATGCCACCCAAGCCCAAGAGAAGCCCACCCACTGCCCAAGCAGGAAACCAACTGAGCACCAGTCTCACCCATGTTCCACCACTCCCTCTGCCACTGGCCCACATAACCAGAGCCCCAGAGAGGCCCATCCACCAACTGAGCAGGGGACAAGGTATGTGCAGGTCCTAATCATATGCTGCTGCCACTGCTGCCAGCTCACACAACCAGAGCCCCAGTGAGGCCTTTCCAACACCTGAGCAGAAGACCAAGTGAGCAATAGTCCCAACCACACAATGCTGCCACCACCACTGGCCCACACTACCTAAGCCATGAAGAGGCCTCCCCACTGCCCGAGCAAGAGCTGAGGCAGCCCACTGCACACCCAACTGCACTGACACAAGAAGAGTCACCAGCAGAACCTACAAATAGAGGAAAACTTTCCCCTCATAGCCCACTCCAACTTACAGAAGAAACAAGTGCCCTACCAGATGATCAAACACCAACAAAACAATATCAGAACTACAAATAAATAAGAAGGTATGACACCACCAAAGGAATATGGTAATTCTCAAGTACCAGACCCCAAAGAGCAAGAAACCCTTGAAATGTCTGAAAAGGAATTTGTAGCACAGATCTAAAAATAATCAAAGAGATAAGAGAAGAATCAATTAGAGAACACAATGAAACAATAAAAAATATCCAGGAAATGAAGGAGGAAATTTACAAAGAGATTAAGAACTTTTAAAAGAATGTAGCAGAACTCATAGAACTGAAGGGGTCACTCAATCAAATAAAAAACAGTACAGAAAGCTTGAGCAGCAGGCTAGAGCAAGCAGAAGAAATAATTTCAGACCTCAAAAATGGTCTTTTTGAAAGAACCCAGGCAGACAAAAACAAGGAAAAAAGAATTTTAAAAGATGAAGAAAATCCAAGAGCTAGCAGACAATCACAAGTGAACCAACACCCAACATAGGCCTTCCAGAAGGGGAGGAGAAAAGAAAAGGCATGGAAAAATCTACTCAAGGAAATAATAACAGAAAACTTCTCAGGTTTATGCAGAGATGCAGAATTTCAGATCCAGAAAGCCCAAAAATCACCAAACAGATTCAATCCAAAAAGATTCTCTCCAAGACACATTATAATCAAACTGGCAAAACTCAAAGAGAGAGAGAATTCTAAAAGCAGCAAGAGAAAAGCATCAAACCAACTATATGGGAGGCCCCATCAGAATAACAGCAAACTTCTCAACTGAAAACTTACAGGCCATAAGAAAATGGGATAATATATTCAAAACACTATTACCAGAAAAAAATTCCAGCAATGTTGTCCTTCATAAATGAGGGAGAGATAGTGTATTTTCCAGACAGAGAAAAATTATGGGAGTTCACTACCACATGACCAACCCTACAAGAAATTCTCAAAGGAGTCCTGCATCTGGAATCCAAAGAACAATAATCACTATCACTAATTCACAAGAAAGATCAAAACCTGCCATTAAAACCAAACTGCAAACAAGAAAGAGAAAAAATATAAATCATGTCACCTCAAAAATCCAACTAATATTGATGATGAAAAATAAAAGGGGAAGAAAGGAACAAGTGGTATTTAAAACTAAACAAAAATCTAAACAAAAATCTATGTAATGACAGAAATAAGCAATGCTTGTCATTAGCAATCCTAAATGTAAATGGATCAAACTCCACATTCAAAAGATACAAACTGACTAATTGGACTAAAAAGCTAGACACAACTATAATGCTGTTTTCAAGAGACCCATCTCACCTATAATGACATACATAGAATAAAAGTGAGGGGATGTAAAAAGATATTACCATGCAAATGGAAACCAAAAATGAGCAGGTATAGCTATTCTTATAGCTGATAAAATGTACTTTAAACCATAAAAACCTTAAAAAGAGACAAAGAAGGCCATTACATAATCATAAAGGGATTTATGCAGCTAGAAGACATAACAATCATAATTATGTATGCACTCAACACTGCAGCACCCAAATATGCAAAGTAACTTTCTTAGATTTAAAAAGAGAGATAAGGTAATAGTGGGTGATGTGCACACCCCTCTCTCAGCATTGGACATATCTTCCAGGCAACAAATCAATAAAGAAACAGGATTTAAACTACACCTTAGACCAATTGGAACTAACAGACAACTACAGATCATTTCATCTAACAACTACAGAATACATATTCTTCTCATCAGCACATGGAACATTCTCCAGGATATGCCATATGTTAGGGCACAAATCAAGTCTCAGAAAATTTTTTAAAAATTGAAATCATTCCAAGTATCTGTTCAGACCACAATGGATTAAAACTGGAAATCAATAACAAGCAAAACTCTGGAAACTATACAAGTACATGGAAACTACACAACAGACTCCTGAGTGACCTATCAGTACAAGAAGAAATTAAACAGGAAAATAAAACATTTCTTGAAACTAACAAATTAAAGATACATCATGCCAAAACCTGTGGGATACTGCAAAAGCAGTACTAAGAGACAAATTTATGAATGAATCTGGACCTCTACCTCTTACCATATTCCAAAATCAACTCAAAATGGATTAAAGACTTAAATATAAGACCCAAAACCACAAAATTACTAAAGTAAAGCATAAAGGAAACATTCCAGGAATTAGGACTAGGCAAAGACTTTAAAATAAGGCCCCAAAAGCACAAAGCAACTAAAGAAAAAAATAAAAAATGGGATTATATCAAACTAAAAAGCTTCTGCACAGTCATGGAAATAATCAACAGAGCAGAAAGACAACCTATGCAATGGGAGAAAATATTCGCAAATTACACATCCAACAAGGGATTATTATCCAGAATATATAAAAACCTCAAACAACTATACAGTAATAAAACAAGTAACCCAATTTAAAAATAGGCAAAGGAGATGAATAGACATTTTTCAAATGAAGACATACAAATGGCCAACAAGTACATGAAAAAAATGCTCAATATCTCTAATTATCAGAGAAATACAAATCAAAACCTCATTGAGATATCATCTCACCCCAGTTAGACTGGCCATTATTAAAAAGACCAAGAATAATATATGCTGACAAGGATATAGGGAAGAGGGAACTCTTCTCTTCTGTAGGTGGCACTGCCAATTAGCACAGCCATTATGGAAAACAGTATGGAGTTTCCTCAAACAACTACAGATAGAACTAACGTATAATCCAGCAAACTCTCTACTTAGTATATATCCAAAGGAATGGAAAGCATCATGTCAAAGGGATAACTTCACTACCACATTCATTACAGCTCTACTTACAGTAGCCAAATCATGAAATCAACTTAAGTGTCCATTGATGGATGACTGGATAAGGAAAATGTGGTATATATACAAAATAGAATAATACTTAACCATAAAAAAGAATGAAATTCTGCTATTTGAAGCAACATGGATTGGTCTGGAGAAAATTATGTTGAGTGAAATAAGCCAGACAAAGAAACAGAAATACCACATGTTCTCACTTATAACTGGGTGCTAAGAAAGTAGGAAAGGAAGGAAGGAAGAAAGGAAGGAAGGAAGGAAGGAAGGAAGGAAGGAAGGAAGGAAGGGAGGGAGGGAGGGAGGGAGGGAGGGAGGGAGGGAGGGAGGGAGGGAGGGAGGGAGAGAGAGAGAGAGAACAAAGAAACAAAGAAAAGACCAGAACAATACATTGAACTACCAGAGGAGAGACCAAACCTAACCATACTAGAGATTAGGGGAGGGAGGGAGGAGGTTTAGGGAGTGATGATTGGGTCAAGGGCATAAAGAAAAATCACAATTCATGATAATGAATATGGTAATAATAAAAAATTAAAATTAGAAAAGAATTCCTTGAAACAAATGAAAATACAAGCACAATTTACCAAAACCTATGGGATACTGTAAAGACAGTACTAAGAAGAAAGTTTATTTCCATAAATGCTTACACCAAAAGAACAGAAAGATTTCAAATAAACAACCAAACATTACACCTCTAAGAATGAGTAAAACGAGGACAGTCCAATCCCAATACCAGTAGACCGAAAGGAATAATTAAGATCAGATCAGACCTAAACATAATAGAGACCCCAAGAACAGTACAAAAGATCTTTGAAACAAAAAGTTGGTTGTTTGAGAAAATAAAGAAAGTAGACAAACCATTAGCCAGACTAACTAAAAAAAGAAGAGAGAAGACCCAAATAATAAAAATCAGAAATCAAAAAGGAGACATCACATCTGATACCACAGAAATACAAACAATCATCACAGACTACTGTGAACAACTATACACCAACAACTCTGAAAACCTGGAGGAAATGGATAAATTGTTGGACACACACAAGCAACCAATATTGAACCAAGAGGAAACAGAAAACATAATCAGACTATTAACAAGTAATGAGACTGAAGCAGCAATCAGCAGTCCCCCAACAAAGAAAAGCACAGGAACAGATGGAGTCTCACCACTCTTATTCAACATAGTATTGGAAGTACAACCCAGAGCAATCAGGCAAGAGAAAGAAATAAAAGGCATCCACATTTGAAAAGATGAAGTCAAATTGTCCCTGTTCACAGACAACATCATCCTATATATAGAAAAACCTAAAAGCTCTACCAAAAACTCCTAGAGCTAATAAACAAAATCTGCAAATTTGCAGGATACAAAATCAATACACGAACATCAGTAGCATTTTTGTACACCAACAACAAACTAGCAGAAAAATAAATCAAGAAAGCTTGTCCACTTACAATAGCTACAGAAAGAATAAAATACCTAGGAATAAATATAACCAAGGAGGTGAAAATCTTTACAATAAGAACTGCAAAACACTGCTCAAATAAGTTAAAGGGAACACCAAAACATGGAAAGATATTCCATGTTCATGGACTGGAAGAACTAACATTGTCAAAATGTCCATACTATCAAAAGCAGTCTACAGATTCAATGCAATCCCCATCAAAATGCCAATGACATTCTTCACGGATATAAAAAAACAATTCATATGGAACAACAAAAGACCTCAAATAAGCAAAGCAATCCTGACAAAAAAGAGTAAAGCCAGAGGCATTACACTACAGGACTTCAAATTATACTACAAAGCTATAGTAACCAAAACAACAAGGTACTGGCATAAAAACAGACACTGAAACAATGGAACAGAATAAAGAAACCAGAAACCAACCCATGTACTTACAACCTACCGATAACTGACAAAAGCATGAAGAACATTTATTTGGGAAAAGACTGCCTCTTCAGGAAATGGTGATGGGAAAACTGGACATCTATGTGTAGAAGAATGAAACTAGACTCACAACTATTGCCATATACCAAAATCAACTAAAAATGGACTCAAGACTTAAGTATAATACCTGATACTATAAAATTCCAAGAAGAAAACATAGGAGAAACAATTCAGGATGTAGTATTTTATGAATAAGACCCCAAAAGCACAAGCAAAAAAAAAGAAAAAAATAAACAAATGAGATGATATCAAACTAAAAAGCTTCTGCACAGTAAAGGAAACTATCAACACAGTGAAAAGAAAACATACAGAATGGTAGAAAGTATTTGCAAACTATACATCTGACAAGGGATTAATATCCAGAATGCACAAGGAACTCAAACAGCTTCACTGTAAAAAAATAATAACCCAATTAAAAAATGGGCAAAGGAGCTTAATAGACATTTCTCAAAGAAAGATATACAAATAGCCAACAGATACGTGAGAAAATGCTCAACATCACTAATTATCAGGAAAATGCAAATCAAAACCACATTGAGATATCATCTCAATCCAGTTAGACTGGCTATTAAGAAAAAGACAGAATAACAAAAGTTGGCAATGATGTGTAAAAAAGGGAACCCTTCTAAACTGTTGGCAAGACTAAATTAGTAAAGCCATTACAGAAAACAGTACGGAGGTTTCTCAAACAACCACAGATACAACTACCGTATAATTCAGCAATCCCACTACTTGGTATATACCCAAAGGAATGGAAATCATCATGTCAAAGGGATACCTCTACTCCCATGTTCACTGGAGCTCTATTTACAATAGCCAAGATAGGAAACCAACCAAAATGTCCATTGACACATGACAGGATAAAAAATGAGGTATATATACACAGTGGAATACTACTCAGCCAGAAAAAGAATGAAATTCTGCCATTTGCAATAATATGGATGAGCTTGGACAAAATTATGTTAAGTGAAATAAGTCAGGCACAGAAAGAGAAATACCATATGTCTTCACTAATAAGTGTGAGCTAAGAAAGAAGAAAAAAAAGAGACCACAATAAAATGTTGAACTTTCAGAAGGAGAAAACAGAGCTTTAGTTACTAGAGGTGGGAAAGGCAGAGATGGAGGGAGGTTAGGGGGTAATTGGGTAAGGGACATTAAGCATAATTATAATTTGTAAATATGAACGAGCTAATAATATTGATTTGATCATCACATACTTTACACAAATACTGATAGTCAATTCTGTACCTCGTAAATATGTATAACCAAAAACAAATAAATAAATTAGTAAAATAAAATAAAAAAGAAAAATAAATATAAATTTGTTGTAGAAATACTAAAAACAAAACAAAAAGACAGAAATTTTTTGGAGAAAAATTGATTCACCATGACTATTTTCCCCAAACCTAGAGAAAGGAATAAAATGAGATCACCTGAAAAGTTTCATATATTTCTCATGCAGCTTAAGAAACACTCTGGAGCCCAGCCGAGTGCGTACCGAACAGAGAGGCATGAAGCTGTAGAAGCTGAAGATCCACGAAGACCATGCACCCTCCGGTGTGAGTGCACTACACAGCAGGTAGGGCTCGCCGCCAGCACCCGACTCCATCCCCAGTCCAGCCAAGTGCATGCCAATCAGAGAGGCACTCAGCCAGAGAAACCGAAGATCCACGGAGACCACATGCCGTGCAGTGCCAGTGCGTGACCCAGCAGGTAGGCCACGTTGCCGCTGCCCAACTCCATCCCTAGCCTGGCTGAGTGCATGCTAATCAGAGAGGAAACCAGCAGGAAAATCCCAAGATCCACGGAGACCAGGTGCCTGGTGGTACCAGTGCATGAGGAAGCAGGTAGGCCACATCGCCACTGCATGACTCCAAACCCAGCCCAACAGAGTGCATGCCAAACAGAGAGGCACCCAGCCAGAAAGGCCCAGGATCCATGGACACTATGCACCCTGTGGTGTCAACACACAGCCCAGCAGTTAGGCCTTGCCACTGCCAGCTGACTCCATCCGCAGTCCGCCTGAGTGCATGCTGACCAGAGAGGCACCTACCTGGAGAGGCCCAAGACCTGAGGCAAGCACGCACCCGAGGCACTAGTGGGCAACCAAGCAGACACTGAGGCAGCCATACCAAATTGGAAGCCCCAACAGCATCCTAGCCAGACAATAGTGTCAAACCAGTGGACCATGAAATCCCCTGCCACAATGACCAAATATCAAAGGAAAGATACCAGAAGTATGAAAAATCAAGAAAGTACACCACCAAAGGGTAATAACTCTCAAGCTATAGATCCTAAAGAACAAGAAGCCCTTGAAATGTCTGACAAGGAATTTCAAGTGATAAATCAAAGGAAACTGAACGAGATACAAGAAAACTCAGCTACACAACATGATGAAATGAGGAAAACTATACAGGACTTGAAAGAAGAAATGTACAAGGAAATCAATGCCCTGAAAATGAATGTAGCAGAGCTTGCTGACCTGAAGAATTCATTTAACGAAATAAAAAACACAACAGAGAGTTTAACCAGCAGGCTTGCAGAAACAGAAGAGAGAACTTCTGACCTTGAAGATAGGCTTTTTGAAATAAAACAGGCAGACCAAAAAAAAAAAAGAAAGAAAGAAAGAAAAAAGAATTTAAAACATTGAAGAAAATCTGAGAGAGATATTAGACAACCTCAAGCATTCAAATATCTGAGTCATGGATATTCCAGAAGGGGAGGAAAAAGGAGATGACATTGAAAACATATTCAACAAAATAGTGGCAGAAAACTTCCCAAGTACAGGAAAAGACACACATCTTCAGATTCAGGGAGCTCAAAGATCCCCAAATGTATTCACCCCAAAAAGGTCTCTACCAAGATATGTTATAGTCAAATTGGCAAAACTCAAAGACAAAGAGAGAATCTTAAATACTGAAAGAAAGAAGTGTCAAATCACCTATAAGTGAGCCCCAAACAGATTCAAATCAGACTTTTCATCACAAACCCTAAAAGCCAGAAAGGAATGGGATGATATATTCAAAATATTAAAAGACAGAGATTGCCAGCAAAGAATACTCTACCCCACAATGCTATCTTTCTGAAATGAAGGGCAAAGAGTATATTTCTCAGACAAAAATAACTGTGGGAGTTCACTACCACATGACAACCCTTACAAGAAATTCTCAAGAGAATACTCGCCTTGGTACCTGAAAAATAACTACCACTGCCATAAAAACTCAAGAAAAATCAAAACCCACTAGCAAAATAAAAATGCCAACAATGAAGAGAAAACAAAATCTTATCTACAACCCAAGGAACCAATAGATACAGAAAACAAACAGTAAATCAGAAAGAAAGGAACAAAAGACACTTAAGACATCCAAACAAAAATCAATAAAATGGTAGGAGTAAATCAACACCTTTCAATAACAACTCTTATGTAAAAGGCTGAAATTCCCCAATCAAAAGACACAGACTCGCTGACTGGATTAAAAAGGAGGATCCCACAATATGCTGCCTTCAGGAGACCCACCTCACCTTAAAGACTCACATAGACTAAGAGTGAAAGGATGGAAAAAGATTTACCATGCAAACAGAAATTAAAAACAAGCTGGAGTAGCTACTCTTATATCTGATAAAATAGACTTTAAACTAAAAACCATGAAAAGAGATGAGGGCCACTACATAAGGATAAAAGGATTCATCCATCAAGAAGTCATAACAATCATAAATATATATGCACCCAATGTTGGAGCAGCCAGATGTATAAAGCAAATTCTCTTACACCTAAAGAAGGAAATAGACACTAATCCCGTTATAGCAGGGGACCTGAACACCCCTCTGTCAATATTGAACAGATCATCTAGGGAAAGAATCAGCAGAGAAACACATGATCTAAACAACATACCAGACCAACCGAACTTGGCAGATACCTACACAACATTCCTTCCAACAACCTCAGAATATTCATTCTTCTCATCAGCACATGGAGCATCCTACATGATAGACCACATGTTACATCACAAATCAAGTCTCAACAAATTCAAAAAAATTGGAATCATCCCATGTATTTTTTTCAGACCACAGTGGATTAAAATTAGAATTCAATAACAAACAAAATTCTGGAAACTATACAAACACATGGAAATTCAACATCATTCTACTTAATGACATATGGGTCCAAGAAGAAATCAAACAGGAAATCAAAAAATTTATTGAAACTAATGAAAATAATGATACATCATACCAAAACCTGTGGGATACTGCAAAAGCAGTACTAAGGCGGAAATTTATCACATTAAATGCTTACTTCAGAAGAATGGAAAGATGGGAAGCAAACAACCTACTACTTCACCTTAACGAACTAGAAAAACAAGAACAATCCAAACCCAAAATTAGCAGATAGAAAGAAATCATTAACATCAGAGCAGAACTTAATGAAATTGAAACCCAAAAAACAATATAAAAGATCAATGAATCAAAAAGTTGATTTTTTGAAAAGATAAATAAAATTGACAAACCATTAGCATAGCTAACTAAAAAAAGAAGAGAGTGACTCCATCCCCAGCCTGGCTGAGTGTGTGTGGACAAGAAACACACGCAGCTGGAGAAGCGGAAGTTCTGGGGAAACCACAAGCCCTGCGGTGCCAGCACACTACCCAGCAAGTAGGCCTCACTGCTGCCACTCGATTCCATCTCCAGCATGACTGAGTGCATGTGTATCAGAGAGGCACCCAGCTGGAGAAGTGGAAGTTCAGCAGAGCCCACATGCCCTGCGGTGCCAGCGCATGACCCAGCAGATAGACCTAGCTGCCACCGCCCTACTCCATACATGGCCTGGCTGAGTGGGTGCCGATCAGAAAGGTGCCCTGCCAGAGAAGTGGAAGTTCCACAGAGACCACGCACCATGTGGTACGAGCGCACAACCCAGCAGGCAGACCTAGCTGCCACCACCCGACTCCATTCCCAACCCAGCCAAGTGCATGCTGATCAGAGAGGCGCCAAGCCAGAGAAGCAGAAGTTCCATGGAGAACATGCGCCCTGCAGTGCCAGCAAGCGACCCAGCAGGTAGGCCTCACCACCACCACCTGACTCCATCCCCAGTCCAGCTGAGTGAATGCTGAACAGAGAGGCACCTACCTGGAGAGAGCCAAGACCCAAGGTGACCATGCATCCAAGGGACTAGTGGGCAACCGAGCAGACAGTGAGGCAGCCATACCAAATTGGAAGCCCCAACAGCATCCTAGCTTGACAATAGTGTCAAACCAGTGGACCATGAAATCCCCTGAGACAACAACTAGACATCAAAGGAAAGATACCCGAAATATGAAAAATCAAGAAAGTACACCACCAAAGAGTAATAACTCTCAAGCTCTAGATTCTATAGAACAAGAAGCCCTTGAAATATCTGACAAAGAATTTCGAGTGATAATTAGAAGGAAACTAAATGAGATACAAGAAAACTTAGCCAGACAACATGATGAAACGAGGCAAAGTGTACAGTACCTGAAATAAGAACCGTACAAGGAAATCAATGCCCTGAAAATGAATGTAGCAGAGCTTGCCGACCTGAAGAATTCATTTAATGAAATAAAAAAACAACAAAGAGTTTAACCAGCAGGCTTGCAGAAGCAGAAGAGAGAACTTCTGACCTTGAAGATGGGCTGTTTGAAATAAAACAGGCAGACAAAAAAAAAAAAAAGAAAGAAAGAAAAAGGAATTTAAAACATTGAAGAAAATCTAAGAGAGATATCAGACAACCTTAAGCACTCAAATATCCGAGTCATGGGTATTCCAGAAGGGGAGGATGAAGGGGATTGCATTGAAAACATATTCAACAAAATAGTGGCAGAAAACTCCCGAGGTATAGGAAAAGATACAGATCTTCAGATTCAGGAAGCTCAAGGATCCACAAACATATTCAACCCAAAAAGGTCTTTGCCAAGACATGTTATAGTCAAACTGGCAAAACTCAAAAACAAGGAGAGAATCTTAAAGCCACAAGAGAGAAGCATCAAATCACCTACAAGGGAGCCCCAATCAGACTCACATCAGACTTTTCATCACAAACCCTAAAAGCCAGAAAGGAATGCGGTGATATATTCAAAATACTAAAAGACAGAGATTGCCAGCCAAGAATACTCTACCCTGCAAGGCTATCCTTCTGAAATGAAGGGAAAATAGTATATTTCTCAGACAAACAAAAACTGGGTGAGTTCACTACCACAGGACCACCCTTATAGGAAATTCTCAAGGGAGTCCTGGGTTGGGTACCGGAAAAATAACTACTACTGCCATAAAAACTCAAGAAAAATCAAAACCCACTAGTAAAATATAAATGCCAACAATGAAGAGAAAACAAAAAAAAAAGGCTATCTACAACCCAAGGAACCAACAGATACAGAAAACAAACAGTAAATCAGAAAGAAAGGAACAAAAACACTTAAGACATCCAAACAAAAATCAATAAAATGCTAGGTGTAAATCAACACTTTTCAATAACAACTCTTATGTAAAAGGCTTAAATTCCCCAATCAAAAGACACAGACTCACTGACTGGATTAAAAAGGAGAACCCTACTATATGCTGCCTTCAAGAGACCCACCTCACCTATAAAGACTCACATAGACTAAGAGTGAAAGGATGGAAAAAGATTTACCATGCAAACAGAAATTAAAAACAAGCTGGAGTAGCTACTCTTATATCTGATAAAATAGACTTTAAACTAAAAACCATAAAAAGAGATAATGAGGGCCACTACATAAGGATAAGAGGATTCATCCATCAAGAAGTCATAACAATCATAAATATATATGCACCCAATGTTGGAGCAGCCAGATGTATAAAGCAAATTCTCTTACACCTAAAGAAGGAAATAGACACTAATCCCGTTATAGCAGGGGACCTGAACACCCCTCTGTCAATATTGAACAGATCATCTAGGGAAAGAATCAGCAGAGAAACACATGATCTAAACAACATACCAGACCAACCGAACTTGGCAGATATCTACACAACATTCCATCCAACAACCTCAGAATATTCATTCTTCTCACCCAGCATATGTATCATTCTCCATGACAGACCACATGTTACGTCACAAATAAAGTCTCAACAAATGCAAAAAAAATGGAATTATCCCAAGTATTTTCTCAGACCACAATGCATTAAAATTAGAATTCAATAAAAAACGAGATTCTGGAAACAATACAAACACATGGAAATTAAACAGCATTCTAATTAATGACATATGGGTCCAAGAAGAAATGAAACAGGAAATCAAAAAATTTATTGAAACTAATGAAAATTATGATACATCATTACAAAAGCTGCGGGATACTGCAAAAGCAGTGCTAAGGTGGAAATTTATCACATTAGTGCTTACTTCAGAAGAATGGAAAGATGGCAAGTGAACAACCTAATACTTCACCTTAAAGACATAGAAAAACAAAAAAAAATCCAAACCCACAGTTAGGAGTTGGAAAAAAATCATTAAGATCAGAGCAGGACTTAATGAAATTGAAACCCAAAAAACAATACAAAAGATCAATGAATCAAACAGTTGGTTTTTTGAAAAGATAAATAAAATTGAAAAACCATTAGCATGGCTAGCAAAAAAAAGAAGAGAAAATATCCAAATAACAAAAATTAGCAATGAAAAAGGTGATACTACAACTAATACATCTGAAATATAGGGAATCACTCAAGACTACTATATACATCTATATTCCAACAAATTTGAAAATCTGTAGGAAATGGATAAATTTCTGGACACACACAAGCTACATAACTGAGCCAAGAAGATGTAGAAAATCTAGATCAATAACAATAAAAAAGATTGAAGCTGCTATCAGAAGGCTCCCAACAAAGAAAAGCTCAGGACCAGATGGATTCACAGCAGAATTTTACCAAACATTCAAAGAGGATATGACACCAATTCTCTACAAACTATTCCAAAAGATTGAAACAGAGGCAATTCTCCAAAACTCATTCTATGAGGCAAACATCACCCTGATTCCAAAACCAGGTAAATATACAACTAAAAGTGAAAACTACAGGACAATATCCTTGATGAATATAGATGCAAAAATCTTCAATAAAATACTAGCTAACACAATACAACAAGACATATGATCAAGTGGGATTTATCCCAGGGATGCAAGGTTGGTACAACAAATGCAACTCAATAAATGTGATACTCCATATAAATAAAATCAAACACAAGGACCATATGATCATCTCTATAGATGCTGAAAAGGCATTTGAAAAAATTCAAAACTCATTCATGACAAAGACTCTCTATAAGTTAGGTATAGATGGAAAGTATCTCAACATAATTAAAGCCATATATGATAAACCCACTGCCAATATCATCTTGAATAGGAAAAACCTGAAAGCTTTTCCTTTAAGAACAGGAACTAGACAAGGATGCCCACTCTCACCACTCCTATTCAACATAGTGTTGGAAGTACTAGTCAGAGCAATCAGAGAAGAGAAGGAAAAAAAGTGCATCTAGATTGGAAAAGATGAAGTCAAACAGTCCCTGTTTGCAGATGACATCATCCTATATATCAAACAGCCTAAAGCCTCTACAAAAAAACTGTTGGAATTGATAAATGATTTCAGCACAGTAGCAGGATACAAAATCAACACACAAAAATCAGTAGCATTTCTTTTCTCCAATAGTGAACATGCAGAATGAGAAATCAAGAAAGCCTGCCCATTTACAATAGCCACCAAAAAAATAAAATACTTAGGAATTGAGTTAACCAAGGAGGTGAAAAATCTCTATAATTAGAACTACAAACCACTGCTGGAGAAATTAGAGAGGATACAAGAAGATGGAAAGATATCCCATGCTCTTGGATTGGAAGAATCAACATAGTGAAAATGTCCATGCTACCCAAATTGATATACAAATTCAATGCAATCCCCATCAAAATTCCAAAGACATTTTTCTCAGAAATGGAAAAAACTATCCAGTCATTTATATGGAACAATAAAAGACCACGCATAGCCAAAGCAATGCTGAGCAAAAAAAATAAAGTTGGAGGCATAACACTACCTGACTTTAAGCTATACTACAAAGCTATAATAACCAAAACAGTATGGTACTGGCATAAAAACAGACACACTGACCAATGGAATAGAATAGAGAATCCAGAAATCAACCCACACACTTACTGCCATCTGATCTTTGACAAAGGCACCAAGCCTATTCACTGGGGAAGGGACTGCCTCCTCAGCAAATGGTGCTGGGATACCTGGATATCCATATGCAGGAGAATGAAACTAGATCCATACCTCTCACCATGTACCAAAATCAACTCAAAATGGATTAAGGATTTAAATATACACCCTGAAACAATAAAACTTCTTAAAGAAAACATAGGAGAAACACTTCAGGAAATAGGACTGGGCACAGACTTCATGAATACGACCCCAAAAGCACGGGCAACCAAAGGAAAAATAAACAAATGGGATTATATCAAACTAAAAAGCTTCTGCACAGCAAAAGAAACAATTAACAGAGTTAAAAGACAACCAACAGAGTGGGAGAAAATATTTGCAAAATATACATCTGACAAAGGATTAATATCCAGAATATACAAGGAACTCAAGAAGCTTTACAACAACAAAACAAGTAACCCAATTAAAAAATGGGCAAAAGAGCTAAATAGGCATTTCTCAAAGGAAGATATACGAATGGCCAAAAGACATATGAAAAAATGCTCAACATCACTCAGCATCCGGGAAATGCAAATCAAAACCACATTGAGATACCATCTAACCCCAGTTAGGATGGCTAAAATCCAAAAGACTCTGAATGCTGGCGAGGTTGCGGAGAAAAAGGAACTCTCTTACATTGTTGGTGGGACTGCAAAATGATGCAGCCTCTATGGAAAATGGTATGGAGGTTCCTCAAACAATTGCAGATAGATATACCATACGACCCAGCTATCCCACTATTGGGAATATACCCAGAGGAATGGAAATCATCAAGTCGAAGGGATACCTGTTCCCCAATATTCATCGCAGCACTCTTTACAATAGCCAAGTGTTGGAACCAGCCCAAATGTCCATCATTGGATGAGTGGATACGGAAAATGTGGTACATCTACACAATGGAATACTACTCAGCTATAAAAACGAATGAAATACTGCCATTTGCAACAACATGGATGGACCTTGAGAGAATTATATTAAGTGAAACAAGTCAGGCACAGAAAGAGAAATACCACATGTTCTGACTTATTGGTGGGAGCTAAAAATTAATATATAAATTCACACACACACACACACACACACACACACAAAACCGGGGGGAGGGAAGAAGATATAACAACCACAATTACTTGAAGTTGATACGACAAGCAAATAGAAAGAACATTGTTGGGGGGGAGGAAGGAGAAGGGAAGGAGGTTTTGGTGATGGGGAGCAATAATCAGCCACAATGTATATCGACAAAATAAAATTTTTAAAAATAAAATCAACAAACAAAAATCAGTAGCATTTATATTCTGCAATAGTGATCATGCAGAAAGAGAAATCAAGAAAGTTTGCCCTTTTAAAATAGCTACCAAAAAAACAAAATACTTAGGAATTGAGTTAACCAAGGATGTGAAAAATCTCTATAATGAGAATTATAAACCACTGCTGAGAGAAATTAAAGAGGACACAAGAAGATGGAAAGATATTCCATGCTCTTGGATTGGAAGAATCAACTTTGTGAAAATGCCCATACTACCCAAAGTGATCTACAAATTCAATGCAATCCTCATCAAAATTCCAATGCCATTTTTCTCAGAAATGGAAAAAAACTACCCAGACATTTATATGGAATAACAAAAGACCACGCATAGCCAAAGAAATTCTGAGCAAAAAAAATAAAGTTTGAGGCATAACACTACTAGACCTTAAACTATATTACAAAGCTGTAATAACCAAAACAGCATGGTACTGACATAAAAAAAATCACACTGATCAATGGAATAGAATAGAGAATCCAGAAATCAACCCACACACCTACAATCATCTGATCTTTGCCAAAGGCACCAAGCCTATACACTGGGGAAGAGACTGCCTCTTCAGCAAATGGTGCTGGGATAACAGGATATTAATAAGCAGGAGAATTAAACTAGACCCATACCTCTCACCATGTACCAAAATCAACTCAAAATGGATTAAGGAATTAAATATATACCCTGAAACAATAAACTACACAAAGAAAAAATAGGAGAAACAATTCAAGAAGTAGGACTGAGCACAGACTTCATGAATATGACCCCAAAAGCACAGGCAACCAAAGGAAAAATAAATAAATAAAAGGGATTATATCAAACTAAAAAGCTTCTGCACAGCAAGAAGAACAATTAACACAGTTAAAAGACAGCCAACAGAGTGGGAGAAAATATTTGCAAAATATACATCTGACAAAGGATTAATATCCAGAATATACAAGGAACTCAAGAAGCTTTACAACAACAAAACAAGTAACCCAATTAAAAAATGGGCAAAAGAGCTAAATAGGCATTTCTCAAAGGAAGATATACGAATGGCCAAAAGACACATGAAAAAATGATGAACATCACTCACAGCATTTGAAAAATGCAAATCAAAACCACACTGAGATACCATCTCACCCCCGTTAGGATGACTAATGTCCAAAAGACTGTGAATGATAAATGCTGGCGAAGTTGTGGAGAAAAAGGAACTCTCATACATTGTTGGTGGGACTGCAAAATGGTGCAGCCTCTATGGAAAATGGTATGGAGGTTCCTCAAACAATTGCAGATAGATCTACCATATGACCCAGCTATCCCACTGCTGGGAATATACCCAGAGGAATGGAAATCATCAAGTCGAAGGGATACTTGTACTCCCATGTTTTTTGCAGCACTATTTACAATAGCCAAGAGTTGAAACCAGCCCAAATGTCCATCATCAGATGAGTGGATACAGAAAATGTGGTACATCTACACAATGGAATACTACTCTGCTATAAAAAAGAAGGAAATACTGCCATTTGCAGCAACATGGATTGACCTAGAGAGAATTATATTAAGTGAAACAAGTCAGGGACAGAAAGAGAAATATCACATGTTCTCACTTATTGGTGGGAGCTAAAAATAAATAAATAAATACACAAACAACTTGTGGGGGAGGGAAGAAGACACAACAATTACAATTCCTTGAAGTTGATAGGACAAGCGAACAGAAAGGAATTTGTTGGGAGGGAGGGAGGAGAGGGAGGAGAGAGGAAGGTTTCCGTAATGGGCCACAATAATCAACCACATTGTATATTGACATAATAAAATAAAACTTAAAAAAATAAATAAATAAAGGGACATACAGAAAGAAGCCGAAAGTGCCACCGATGATTAGGAACTCAGGAAGGAGTTAGTAATCAGCCAAGGGCAATCAGAGATACATTAGCTCCTGTCAAAGGAACTGAAAGTGAGAGTGAGAGATCCCCAGCAATGAAATGAAGAGAGACAAAGAGCCACAGAGGTCTCTGATGAATTCATAAAGTTGCCCCAAAAGAAAGCTTTAAACATCTGCCAGATCTAGAGAGCATTGATACTAGACCACCAAATAATGACAGGCAAGCAAGAATGTTCTTGTCTTCTACCTTTCTGCCTCCCCCAGCAGTAAACCTAGAGTGGTCTGAAATTGCTTTGGGGGAGCAGGGGTTAATATGCAAGGGGAGAAAGAAAGAGCAAGCCAACCAGAATCTCCACCCACCTACCCACCCACCCACTATCAACCAGCCTGCAGCAAGCAGACTAGAAGAGAACATTTACCTTCAAATGAAATTTAATATTTTGATGGGACAAATTAATTACTGAGCATACTTGTTTTATTACTTAAAAGTGACCATCAAAATCTTTCCTTCCTTAAATTTGATCAAAGACCAACAAAAGACCCAGCCCCATAGAATAAATTTAAGGAGACAGATATTGGGAGACAAAAATAAAGTTGTTTTATAATTACATCATATGAACCCGCTTATTCAATGGAAAGGTTACGGATGTTGAATTCTAGGAAACAGACTGAATAAAAGTAGAAAAAAGGCTCAATCTGATCGTATAAACTTTGAATGTTAAAAATAACTAAAGAATACCACAAACTCTTATTTAGATAGAAAAAAATATTATTGAGTAACAAAGGTACAAGCAAAATAAAACAAAAGCATGACTGAATATATCCGGAGTTGATGTCTAAATAGTTAAAAGATCTGGAGAGAATTAAAACATTAAGAATTTTTCCATGCAGAAAATGTTGTAAATTCTATTTTCTAAATTGCAAACCCATTATTTGCAATGAATACCATCAAAATTCTAGGCCTGAGTCTACTCTCTCCTCAATACTCTAAGTTTGAGTTTCTCTTTCTAATATGTATAATGAAGCAGACACAGATTTTAAGCATAACAATAACAATAATTGTTAATAATAACAGTTATAATTCACTGAGCACTGTGTCAAGCTTGGTGCTATAAGACTTACCTACATCGACTTATTTGACCTCCAAAGTGCTATTGTAGGTAGGTAGTTGCTATTGTTATCTTCATTTTTGCAGATAAAGACACTGAGGAAGAGAAAAGTGAAGTAATTTGCCCAGGATCATGGAATTAACAACTTCCTAAGCCAAACCCTGGACCCACACTGCTTCAGTGTGTTTCACATTGCTGGCAGATGTTCAGAACAATGAGAGATGGTTTACAGCATTTATTGATCTATAACCAGTCTTTGGTTTCTGACCTTGGCAGAAGGCCCAGGTTCCTTTAACACCTGTGCAACTGGGACAGTTGGAGTGCCATTTGGGTGTGTTGTCTCCTGACAGCTAAAATCCCACTTTCACATGGGCCCATTAGTGAATACCCCTGAAGTAATTAATCATCCAGGCCCCTAGCTATCAGCAGTCCCTTTAACGTGTACTAAAATGATTAAAATAAATCCTCTTTACAATTCCCATCAGCAACAAAATTATTAACAACTAAAAATGATTTCCATATGTTCCTGGCTTGCCTGGTGACAAAACTCAGGAATCTATTAAAATTACTTCTGGCCATCAAGCAGTAAAAAAAGAATGTGCTCTCTATAATTCCTTCTTGATAGCATTGGAACAGTTTACAGAGCAACATGACCTGCAGACAACTACATAGTTATCCCCAGTGACAGCATGCTGGCACTTTTCATGCTGCTAAAAATAAATAAATAAATAAATAAATAAATAAATAAATAAATAAATAAATAAATAAATAATCTTTCTCATTACAATCTTGATGCTTTCTACATTGGTAGATCCTAATATTTTGTTTGTAGATTATCCCTCATACCTGTGGAAACTGTGTGAGGCTGATGCCACTTCTATAAATAAGTAATGTATACACATATTATCTTCAGAATAACATTTTTCCTTCAACTGAGATTTTTGTTAGAAAATCCAATTGGGTAATGTGATCAGCTGCATCCTAACACACTGAGGGGCACAGGGAGAAGCCTTTACTCTTCTCCCATCTGTGTTCCAGTGTGCCCCTGACTGAGGTCACAGCCTGTCCTCTTCCCCTATGCTTCTCTATCCTGTGCTATTTTTCCTTATCACTGTCCTTCCCTGCTTCTCTTCATTTCTGTGTCCTTATTAACTTCATTGTTCTCATCCTCTGACTTGGAGTGATCAAGGAGAAATGATTGGCAAATGAATTGCATTAGCAGTCAGTTTACTTAAGGCTGACCCTGCCTGCTTGTATGTGTGAACTAGGAAATTAGAGGATCAAGGAAAGAGAGAGCAAGGAGGTAGGGACAGAGACAGAGACTGACAGAGGAGAAGGAAGAAAGGAAGGGAGGGCGGGAGGGAGAGGTGATGTCTCAGATATTTGTAACATTGCACCTATGAGAGACATATAATAAAGGAGTTATGTTATGTCATTCCCACTGTGATAATAGATCTTTGAAAAAAATGTATATGATGCTTTAGATGAAAGCTGGAAGAGATTTAGGAAGAGAATTTGGAGTTTCTCCTTGATTCTTCTACTCATAATCTTTTTTTTTCCCAAATAATTCCAACTCACTTAGTTAGGGTGGGGTGAAGAGTAGAGCGTGGGGAAAAAATGCTATATCTGGCCTCTATTCAGTGTGGGTATAGATTTGAATTCCAGGCAGTCTGCCCAATAGGACTGGATTACCTACCAAATGTGTTGGAATATCTAAAACATTTTTTAAAATCCCTGAGGCACTTCTGACTTGCTAACCATATGTTGAACTACAAATATTTACATTAGTGTGATTCAGAAAAATAGGACTTGAAACAGAGATTTTTCTCTACAGACACAGTGGCCTACATATTCTTGCACCATGTCGGTAAAGTGTGTGTTATGGGCTGAATTGTTTCACTCCCAAATTCATATGTTGAAGCGCTAACCTCCAGTACCTCAGAATGTGACTGTATTTGCAGATAAGGTCTTTAAAGAGGTAATTAAGGTAAAATGAGGTCATATGGGTGGATCCTAAGCCAATATGACTGGTGTCTTTATGACTGGTGTCTGTGTCCATATGAAGTCACAGGGAGAAGGTGGCCATCTACAAGCCAAGATTAGAGACCTCAGAAAAAGCCAACCCTGTGGACACCTTGATCTCAGATTCTAGTCCCCAGAATTGTGAGAAAATACATTTCTACTGTTTAAGACATCCAGACTGTGGTACTTTGTTATGGCAGCCCTAGCAAACTAAAACTGCCCTAGCAAACTAATATAGTGTGCCATACATATCCCAGAGATCAGAAGTCACAAATGGCAGTGGTTTAACCTTGGATATAAGAATATGAAAAGAACTCCAAAATTATAATTGGTAAATGGGAGGAAATGGTAAACTAATGCAAAAATACCATGTTTTACTACTTATCAACTTTCAGAATGGGCTGTGAGCTACAGGTTGGGGCCAAAAATATTATGAACCCTAGAGGCCTAGAAAGAAGAAAAAAGGATAGCTTTTTTGTAAGTTTCCCTTATTTTCCTAGAACACAGGACATGAACTCTGGGATTCCTTTGGAATTTGGGGGATAGGAAGTATAAAATTTGGAGATATCTGCAAACAAATAAAGCTGCCTAGTTTTATGCCATGGTCTTACTGTTTCACTCCTCATAGATGCCTTCAAAAGAGCAAAAGTGTTTCCTGACACTCCACTGAAAACTGAGAGGAAATTAAGAACAAAGCACTCATCAAAACATCTGCATTTCTGGCAAAGAAAGAATGATGTATTATCTCCCAAATTATATGAGAATGTTTCAATAATAATAGTTACAAAATTTTCATGTAGATATAGGAAGCATTATACTTAAGAATCATTGTTACTCTTTACAACCATCCTCGTCTTTTACCACTCACATTAACACTTTTTACTGAATTAGTTTCACTCATAATTTAACAATGTGTTTCATTATATAAGTCAAAGGTGTGTCTGAGCATGTGTGTGTGTGTGTTTGTGTGTGTGTATACATATGTGATTGTGCTTGTTTAAAGTGGAAAAGAAAGGCACACACAGGAGTTTAGACACCATGCATAATAAAAATGATCTGTTTGGAGGATTTCTAAATGTCTCTTGAAATTTTAGGAATTTGCAATAGGGAACAAATACAAAATAGCTCTCCTAAACACTATCAGTGGTTCTTTGATGTTTTCTTTTTCTTTTCACTTTTTAAAAAAATTTTATTTATTATTAGCAAATTCATTATTACAAATCGGGATTTTTCTTTATGCCCTTTACTCAATCTATCCCTCCCCAAATCCTCACCCTACTTCCCCCTTCTGAAAGTTTAATGTATTGTTGTGGTCTTTTTCTTTCTTTCTTTCCTTCCCTCCTTCCTTCCTTCCTCCTTTCTTAGCACCTAGTTATAAGTAGGAACATGTGGTATTTCTCTTTCCTTGTCTGCCTTATTTCACTTAACATAATTTTCTCCAGACTCATCCATGTTGCTGCATCTCCATGCTGCTTATCTATTTCTAGCTCTTGGCATCCATTGATCTTTACAGATTCTTAACCTTCTGTAACTCCACATTATTTTCTAGAGACAGATTTGTCTACATGCCTCGTTTCCATGATTCTGCTGTTATTAACCTAATAAGTATTCGCCCTCACACTTGCTGCAAAGTGGTTTTCCAAAAGCACAAACAAATAAATGAATAAATTAAAAATGTGACTTCATTCGCTGCACACAAGATTTGCACTTAAAAATAAGCTGCAGCTTTCATTTTCTATTCTGTTAAGAAATTTGAAAATCCATCAGGTCAAAATAACCTGCACAATCAGAAATGCCTGTAACTTAACACCGATTTTATTTTTTAAGAGACATTTGAACAGTTGGAAGAATTGTCAATCTGTACATTCTCCTTTGATTATAGAGGAGACAGCCTGCCATTATACCAGAAATAGTTAATATTACAGCAGTAGGCAGCCCAGAAACATACAAGTTCTTCCACTTTAAGATTTATATTTATTTGGAAAAGGTCTAGGCAGTCTAGTTTATGCCAAATTCTTTAAGGTGTTGTATGCTTATAGCCTACCTTTCATGATCTTAGCAACTATAATATATATTTTTCTCCAGGAAATGCTTCTTATGTGACTCCTATAAATATATCACTTAGGTTTTTATTGGTATCTAATATATGCAAATGTGCTCACCACTGTTGTAGGACATGCAGGAAACATACAAAAACATAAGGTATGATCACCATCATTAAATTGCTTTCAATTTAGCTGATGAGAAAAGATCAAGAAACATAAACAACACAAGACCAAATTTAACTAAATCATAAGATGAAGTTTCTTCTAAATGAGTTTCAAAGAGAGCAACTTTAGTGAGAATGAAAACAGACAAAGAAAAGCTCATAGAGGAGGTTAATCTGATCTCTGGAGTTATAGATTGATTTGCTGGCTCCATTCTTCACCCCAGCCTACATCCACAGGCTTTGACATGTGACTTTGCAGTTTCTCCATTCCAGAGCGTATTCCCCTGCATCTTAATTTTGGGAATACATTGTGCCGTGCTTTGACCAATAGAATGTTAGCAAGCAAAGGCTTGAAATGTGCTCCAGTGGTTGGGTATGTCCTTTTGAACTTCTGACATCCTTTAGAGAAAGGCCTTCCTCGGGTAGCTGCTGCTTCCTCACCCTGAGTCCCAGAATGAGCACATATAGAGCAGACCTGAGCCCAACTTTCTGTAAGGAGCCAAACTCAGCTGGACTCACATTTTGAAGTAGAGCTGTCCAGCTGAGCCCATCCTAGATTAGGCACCTCAACACATGCAAAAAAAATTATTTTGGCCACTGAGTTTTTTTACATAACAATAGCTGATTGATACACTTGGAGATGGCTTATTGCTTGAATAAGTGAAGGGTAAAACAATAAGAAGGCACTTGTTTCTAATACAGCATGCTTTGCCAGCTGCAAACATTAACGCTTCACATTTCTCTTATTTCTTCAATTACTCATTACTCCACTAGCCCATATTAGCAGAAATTCCGGTGTCTCCTGTTAAAAACCAGTACACACACCACCCTCATTTGTATAAGAACTGTGGTCACCAACTCAGTCTAAATCAGGCTAAAAGAGACCCACAGTCTTCTCAGCCCAGCAGGAGACCCCAGTTGCCAGCTTCCTTTGACATCATCATTATTACATGGTGTTGCTATGAAAACCCATCCCACAGAGATGGCTCTCTCTATAGCCAGACTAATTTAGATGCTTGTACAAAGCTCAGAGTACCAGCCCTGGAACTCTCTAGGTTATAGCCTTTTCAAAAATGTCTATTTACATACTTACCTTTTGTCCTCAAAGCAGAATTGTTGGGCCAAAGCAGCTGGGTTCAGAGGGCCTCAAAGCCTCAACCATAAGCTGTGTGAGATCCAGACTTCCCCCTCCCCCAAATTCTAGACCCTAGCAGAAAAAGAGTACTCTCTCTTTTCTGGGGGTGACCATCTCTTCTGATCAATCAGAGAGAGGCTAGGAACTCTCAGTCTCACAAAAAAATGAAAAGACTGTCACTGCCTTTATTCCCATGGAGCTCCTTCCTTTATGCAAATGTTTCCCTTCTTCCCAGGGAACAACTATGGGTACCAAGGAGAATTATGAGAGAAAACCTTTATCAGACCATAAAAAAAATATAAGTGTCTATCTCCCTCCTATTTGTATATCTAAAATGTTATTTAGAGGTTCAAGACAGATTCAGAGAACCTCTACTCCTAGGCTACACACTGCATCACCTTGGAGAAGCAGTTTCCAGTTTCTTTTGCTAAAATTATTTTTAGATTCTGTCTTACCAAGCCTCCCACCATAAACACAAAATCCCAAATATAGGAATGAGCTTGAGATATTTATAGACTATGCATGCCTTTAAGAAATACTTATTGAGTGCCAAATGGATCCGGGCAGACTACTGGATGCTAGGGAAACTTAGAGAAACAACATTTGTCCTTGGTCTTCAAGCAGCTCTCTATCTAATGGAAGAGACAAAAGTGAGTTGTAATAAATTAAACTGCAAAGGGGTATTATGTTTAATAGGGGAGTATTAGAAACTGCTCAGCAACAGGGTGTTGGCTAAATAAATTTTTATACAACCATATAACTGACTATTTTGTACCCATGAAAATGAAATGCTTTAGGATTGAAAGTTTTATGTAAAATCCCTTTCCACATCTTCAGAACTAAGAATTCATTTCCTTGAGAGTATGACTTATTTTGTATGCTATTTGCAAAAGGACTTGAGCACAAGATTGGTAACTGTTTATGCTAAAATGCTACATGTGATGGCAAACTGTTTCTCATCTATGCGTCAAGAGGCAAAGTAGGTATTTTTGGATTTATTTTAAAAATCTGTTAACCTTTTCTTTCCCTCGGAGGACACTGTAATTCACATTCTCTAAACTTATCTACTTTTTATCCAATTTATCCAATTTTTGCCCTGAAATATCTAGCCATGCTTTCATTATTTATACTCCACTGGAATTAGTTGAACTAAAACCAATTTATTGAGCATACAGTATGTGCCAGGTATTGTGCAAAATCTTTTACATCGATTTTCTCATTTAACACTCAAAACAACTCTGTGAGTATTGTTATTATGTGCCATGCCTATTTTATAAATTAATAATCTTGTGCTTAAAAAGGTATAAATCCCCGCTGAAAGAAACAAAGGCTCCATGGAGAAATGGATGATCCAGGGGTAGGGAAAGTAAAGTACAAGTGAACCTGAAATATTCTGCTAGGCAAGAAAGTGAGGAAGCACTCAGAAACTCAAAAGAACACAGGAACTAGATTAAATGGGCTCCCACTGTCAAAATCGGGACAAGTTGGGCATCAAAATGATGACAGTAATAATTTATAACACAACTAAATTTTTTTTTAAATCTAAGAGTTCATACTGAGACAAGTAATAGATAAATAGACAGGTAGGTATGTAGGTAGGTAGGTAGGTAGGTAGGTAGGTAGACAGATAGACAGATAGACAGATAGACAGATAGACAGATAGACAGATAGACAGATAGATAGATAGATAGATAGATAGATAGATAGATAGATAGACAGACAGACAGACAGACAGACAGACAGACAGACAGACACAGACAGACAGACAGATAAAGATAATAGGCAGACAGATAGACAGATGGATAAAGGGGGTAAAGGGAAAGCTCTTCACAGTAGAATGCCAAAAAATAAACATAAGTAATGTTAGAGTTAGAAAATCATTTTCCAACCACTATGGAAATAATTTATTCAGATGAGAATTATTAATGGGTGGAAAATGATTGGATGAAAGTTAATTGGGGAAATGGATATTTAGATAGTATTTCTCCATGGAAGGCTTGTTAATTGAAGCAAACTGACACCAAGTGCCTCCAGATACAATGCACTGAGCAAGACGTGACATCACTTATGCAGTATTTTTGCCAAAAAATGCATAACATGAATAAAATCATTGAACAATTTTAATCCAAATTGAATGGCATTCTAGCAAACAACTAGCCTGAACTTTCAAAAAAAAAAAATAGCGTAAAAGACCAAAAACTGGGGTCTCAAGAGGGTGCTGAGAAACTATCCTAGGTCAAAACTAAATATAATACCCTGGATTGGGTCCTGCATCAGAAAAAGAAAATTGTTATAAAAGACATGGTGGGAGATGGTTATATTTTTTTTTTCAGGTGGCTATATTTAAATAGTGATTTTATATTGGATGACTATATTCATACCAAATGTTCTGAATTTGGTAATTGACTGTATATAAGAAATGACTCATTCTTTAAAAGTACATGATTAAATATTTAGCAATGAGGTGTTACGTCAAAAACTTATTTTTAAATGCTTAATATAATAATAGAAATAATATATTCTTAGATTATGAGATAATGCAAATATAGGAAAATATTAACAATTTGTCAATTTAGGTAAAGGATATAAGGGTGCTTATTACACGTTTCTTTCACCTTTTCTCTAGGTTTCACATTCTTCAAAACAAAAAGTCGGGAGAAAAAGAGGTTTAAGCAACTTGACAAAGACATGCAGTGAGTGGTGGTACTAGGACTGAAACCCAGACATTCTGTCTGCAAAGCCAGCCAGGGTTACTGACCACACGTCATTATCACAGCAGCCAGAGAGATCATTCAAAAAGCAAGTCTGCTCAAAACCTTCCCATTTTTTTCCATCTCACTCAGGGCAAAAGTTAACATCTTTATTTACAATAGCTTACACAAAAGTTAATATCGTTATTTAAAATAGCTTACAGGCCTTCCACCACTGCACCTCAGAGTGTGGTCTGTGGATCTGGGAGGAATTAGCAATGCAGAATCCCAGACTTACTGAGTCTGAATCCACACTTCAACAAGATCCCCCGGGGATTCACAAGCACCTTAAAGCTTGAGAAGGGCTGCCTTCATGACTTGGACTCCTTACTAATTCTGACTTCTCTCCTGTAAGTCTCTCTCTCTCTTTCCACTCCAACTATATTGTCCTCCTTGTATTTCTCGATCATTCCACACACAATACCACCTTCAAGGCGTTTGCACTCACTGTGTCCTCTGCCTGTGGTGGAGTTGCCACAGATATCCACCTGCCTCAGTTGCTCTAATTCCCTCAGGACTCCTCTCAAACATGACCTAATCAATAAGGTTTTCCCGATACAAAATCTCAACACCTCCACATTCCCCCAAGAATTCCATCCATCCTATTTACCCTGCTTCCTTTTTCTCCAAAGCCCTTATTGACCATCTGGCATCCTATGTCTGTGCTTGTTGGTTTGTTTATTGTCTTTGTTCCCCTATACCCCTGTAAGTTCATTGACAGCTGGAGACTTCGCTTTATTCTCAGTGCCTAGAACAGTACCTGACTCGTGGTAGCTACTCAATAAATATTCACTGAATGAATTCATAATCAAATTATCCATAATTTTCACACCTTATAATTGTTCATGTTTTAGAGAAACAGAGGTTCAGACAAGTCAATGAGCCTGGCCAAGATCACTCAGCTAGAAAAAGGTGTAGCCACAGTTAAATTTGTTATCTGAGTCCAAATACTAAACTTTTCTTTACCACTTAGAGTAGTCTGAAAAAGAGCTCAACCTACATAGTGACTGCACTGCACTGAGGAGGAGGATGAGTCCCTGCTATTACATGCCACTTTACAGAAAGAAAGGATTTTCATATCTGGATTATTTATTTATTTATTTTGTTCTTACTTCCCACAAAGGAATCGGGACTATATTGTCTCATTGGAACCTCTCAACACCCATGTGTAGCAGGTTAGTACAGCCTGATTAACCTTGTTATCCAGATGAGAATCATCCCTTGATCAAGAGGCTGGTGCCATCTTACACCTGGTGAAGTCACTGATCCTTCTTAAATACATCTCTGCAGCTGTGTCCTGGGCATTAGCTTTCTGTGGGCCAGTATCTGCGCTGCACCAGAGACAGTACCTACACCTGTGTACATCACCCTGGTTTTCTCTTCATGTCCTTACTGTCTGTCCTGTCACCCATAAATGCATTTCATTTTATTTTAAACTCAATGACCCGAACTCTAGAAATATATTTTGGTTAATGACATCATTTAACGCATCAGACAGAAATGCATGCATACAAATCAAGGCATTCGTCCTCTTACTGCTGGTCATGAGAGGTCGGTGGATCTCAAAACTCCCTGAATTTTAGAAGCACTAGTGCCTGGGTCGCAGCACAAAGATCCTTATCTAAACGGTTTAGGGTGAGTCACAGCATCTATATTTTGTAAAAGACCCCAAGTAATAGTAATGATTATTCAGGTTTCAGAACCACTCTAAGACCTCAAGAAAATATACATGTGTGCACGGATGTGCAAGTGCATGCATGCGTGCACGCACACACGCACACACTACAGTAACATCTCAGTCTGCAGCAACTGTGTCCCCAATAGAGAGAAATGCCAAGCAGATGACAAAAGAAGAAAAAGTTACTTAACTGACCCTCAACAAACAGCATGGACCTGATTCAATGACCAGTGAAAGTCAATGAGGTGCTGAGTCCATTTACACCATTGATTTAACTGCTCATTGAGCTGTATTTTTTATTTGCTTGCAGTCCCTTTTTGGTATCAAGCAGTTCCCACTGAAAGGCATCTAGCAACTTTGGATATATTAACAACCTTAATTCATCTTCAAGGGACACTGCTAAGAAGACAGTATAAAGTGTGGCTGTGATACATGAGGCCTAGCAACCACAAGTCATCTACATCCACCATAGAAGAAATGGGGTAAATATCAATAATTGATACATATCAATATTCACAATTGGTCTATGGCAACTATTACATCATGTCTCTCTTATTTGTCAATATGAGTGAAGTTACATTTGTTTTATTTGTTTGCAATAGTTTAGCATCATCAAAATAAACAGTGAGGCTGGTCACTTAGCTCAGTTGGTTAGACCACAATCTTATAACAAACAAAAAGGTCAAGGGTTCGGATCACCATTCCAGCCAGCGGTCAAACAAAAATAAATAAATAAAATAAAAAATTAACAAATTCATCAAAATAATGAGTTTTCTTGATCAAATCATCAAAATAATGAGTTTTCTTGATGTAGGGAGCTACTATCTGGTAGAATAGGATGTTTTCTTGTAAATATCACAGAAAGAGATCATTCTTGTAAGGAAAAGGCTTCACACTATTTCCTAATGGTTTACATATATATTTTGATCATGCCAAATGCAAAATCAATTTTTAAAAACTTTATTCAATTTCATTATATGAAGAAGAAAGAAAGCAAAAAGAAATATTTGATATGACACTGTTCCCTAGCACTCCTGTTTATTACCATGAATCCTACCAGTCTCTAGCCACTTAATTCTTCCTGCCTATTTGAATCCCATTTCCTCCAAGAAAGTCCTGTTTCCTGTTGTAACCTGTTTCCTCCCTGAGCACTGTGATCCATAAGCAACCTTTCTTTCCTTGTTATCACTTCATGATTAATTTGTACTTAGGTATGATGTTGTATCATTAGTTATCTTTTTATGGGATTATACCTTTTCTCAGCAACTGAGTTCTGCTCAGCTTGAGGGTAAAAGTCATATGTTACTCTGCATTTTTCTCACAGAGCTTGCTCACAATACACATAACACCTAGTAGGTGCTCAATAAGCATAATTTAATTGATTTGTTACTAAAAAATTATCTAATTTTTGAAAATTAAATTTTCTGCCTAATAATTTGAAATGTATTTAAGCAATAACCCATCCCAGCAGTCCTAATCAGATTAGAATTTTTATTAATAAATTTTTAATTTTCAAATATCCTGGAACCATTTAATAACATAAGCTTAAACCAATATAGTTTTTTTAATGTCAAATAAAATATCTCCTTAGGCTTTTCCCTGAAGTCATTCAACCATTCCTTGCTCACCATGAACATATCAAGTATATTTCCACTTCAGGGCCTTTGCACTTGCTTTTCAATTTGGCTAGAACATTCTTTCCTCTCATCTGCCTCTCACTTGTCATTTAGGTCTCAACTTAAATGTTTCCCCTTCAGAAAGGCCCTCCAAGACCACTTAATTTTAAAATAGCTTACACATGCATGTACACACACACACACACACACACACACACACACACACTCACACACGCACGAGTTGCTATCACATAATCCTACTGTTTTCTTTATTACACTTAAATATCATTATACATTTTTTTTTCATTTCACTGAAAATACCTCATTCATCTATTTGTTTATTACCTGTTTCTTGACATCTGAATGCACGCTATTTGGGAGCAGTGACCATTTCTGTAATGTTCATCCCTCTATCCCCAGTGTTCACAAACCGGTACACAGTAAACACTTGATAAATATTTGCTGCAGGAATTGATTCTGAATAGTCTGAAAGTTGAGAGGTGAGCACTGTCTTACTCGGAGGTGAGGTAAACATTTGGAATTCAAAGTCAAATCTCATTTCCATGTCAAGTTATTATGGGGCCTTTAAGTTCTTAGAAGAAAGAGACCTTAAACCAAGTTACAAGGAGTTGATGGAGGACAGAACTTGCTTGATAGAGAAAAATGGCAGCTCATGAGAAAACAAAGCAAAGAAAACAAAGTTTAAAAAAAATTGGGCCCTCTTCCCTCCCCCCATGCACACACCAAATAAGTGGGGGTAATATCAAAATTATCATTATTTGTTGAAATAAAATCAATAAAATTTAAATCAGCATATCTTGTCAATCATTTCTATCAGTCCTCCTTCTACTATCTTCCTATCATTCTTTCATATTTGACAATTCCCTGCCAAGAAATATCAAGTTCATATATTAAATTAAAATGAAAAATCGAAAGGATAACATTTATGTGTTTATAGACAAGTAAAATTACAGTGCATGACTCAATCTTGAATTTAATGCCATCTTTAGCTTCAGAAACGTTGTGATTTTTTAATAAACTTTAGCATCCTGAGGTTAAAAGGCATGTCATAGGACCACACACGTTCTTTTCTTCCTTCCTTATCTCTGGCAGAGTTATTTTTTACTTACCCCCAGAATGAAATTCATCAGGTTTTCTTTATTTTCACTCAAAGCGGTTGACACTTCAAGTGACTTTGATATTCAACAGCATTTGTTCAGATTATCTTTCTAACATTCATCTGCAGTATTATAATATCTTTCAATCCCAAAGTTTTTACCATCTGAGAATTGTTTTCTTTACCATCATATATTTCAACAGACTTTAATTCAAGTCTATTCCATTTGAAGCTTAACAGAAATGTTTTATTGATTTTGTTACCTCAGATGCCTGAGATCTGCCCTTAGACATGTTGTAATATGATGGCAAAGAGCTAGAGTGCTGAAAGGAAGTCTTTTTGTAGGTGTTTAGTAGCATTAATTATAACTTAAATGGCAGGAAATATGAAAATAAAAATAAAACATTTTTCTGGAGACAAGCAAAATTTCCAAACCAAAGGATGCCTTTCCAAAGGAATTGAATTGTGAGAAGTTATAAAACTGGTTTTAGATGTAATAGCAAATCATCCCAGTCAGATCTTTCTACATTCCACCCACTTGTCCAGTCACTGCTATATACTCAAAAGTTTTGTTCTTTGCATTCTTTAAGGATCATATTCTTAATGATGGTTCTATATTTAGGTAGGGTAACCAAATATTTTGATGAACAATCCAAGTACCATTCAGTGAAAAGTGTGTGGAAAAATCCTTGAAGCTCCTCTTTGGTAACTATAGCAGCTATGTGCAATGTTTGGTGTTTATGGTCCTGCCATTTTGGTTCTACAAATTGTTGGTCAGCTCTATAATGTGCTAGAAACTGGAAGGATACAAAGCAAGTATAATAGATAGTACAATGCTTGTGTTGTGATTATCACTTGTTATCACTGGTTATTGCCCCTCCATATCCACTCCACCATTTTGCATTCTGCTGTATGCCATGGAAAAGTGATGAGCATGAATCACATCAATGGGTTCATTTGTCCTCTATCTTCTGGCTGGGTTTGGCCAATAAGAAGCCCCAGTGAGGGGTGAAATGAGAGGAGAGTGAGATGATTATTTATTTCCTGCAAGGTCACTGCAGACTGGCTGAGTCACAGCTCTTGCCAGATGGCCCTCTCCACACTGCTCTCTCTGCCTCTGAGTTTCAGGACCTACTCCATTCACTCACCCTTTGGGGCCTAGAGGAGATAATGCTGTTACTAACCAGGGTACAGCCTCAAAAATTTCCTTCTATCTCCTTCACATCTTTGTAAAAAGTTCTTTATTGAACTCTTCTAAAATTGTGCAACTTGAGTTTCCATCTGATTCCTTTTGAGACCCTAAAAGTTCAAATGCCTGTCTTCAAGGAATTCCCCATTTGGTAGGAAAGACAGAGCATAATACATTAAGAGAATGATATAAATATGATGCAAGAGAATGAAAAAATCCAATATTAAACAATAAAATCTCCATAAAATGTTACTGGGATTAAGGCAAATGAAAGACTACTTGGGAGCTAAAGATGGGCTGAGATTTCCAAGAAAACATGGAACTTGGAGTGATGAGGTAGGAAAGATTTGGATAGCAGAAAAGAAGGGATAAAGGTGTTAAAGTGACTTTGGCAAAAGTGAAAAAGCAGAAGAATATAATGTGGACGACAGTTAACTGGTTCATCTGGTTTCCAAAACCTCCAGGAGGGAGGAAAATTCCTGATTAAATACTGGCATAAACCATCCTAGCTGGATCAGGCAACACATAAGTGAATTCCACCCACAGGGATCAAGGTGCCCCAGTAAGGATGCAGCTCCTGACACAATCACATTTAGCAGTGGGTTCAGTTGTCAATAATCATAGTACCCAAAAGAACATACTGAGATGCAAAATAATTTGTCCCAGGGTTTATACTGGTTCTAAAAAAATATAGCCTCTTGTCAAACGCTTTTCTTAATTCCCATTACAGACATCTATGCAGTTTGGATGGAAGGTTTATGATTTTTATATGATATGCAAGCCCCTGTTATACCACATCACAAAGAGGGAAGTAGTGACATGAGCTAAAGATCCATTTGCTACCCATTCGTGGTGACCATCATAATGGGAGCATCACTTGGTGCTGAGATTCTTGCAGACAATCTGCCCCTTGTTCAGGGTACAATCCAGACGCTCTGAGTCTCTGATTTCTAACCTTCACTTTCTAGATTACTTAACTTCTCTGAGATTCCATTGCCACATTAGTAAATGTAAATAGCCATACGTGCCCTTCTGATGTGCTAAAATTGCTGTAAGAAACAAGTTAGGTAATATCCATGAAAGCACAATGTAAGCTAAATAAAACATAATTCAAGTGAGTGATATTACTTAGGAGGATGGAGATGGCAGGGACAACAAGGTAAAAATATGTACCTTATACATTTTTAGCAACATAAAAGCATAATATTGGTATTTATGCCATAAAGTGATAAAAGGATTCAGATAGCTTGAATCTGTGGGTTATGCCCAATTTGCATCAGCACAATTATTGTTAGAAATTATATTAAAATACAATATTGGCTTTTGTGTATTGCCTCACAGTTACTTTGATAGCAACTAAAACAATGTGTCCCATGTTTGTGCTAAGTCTCTTCTGTCACTGATTTCATAGAGCTTTTGAAGAGAACTAGGGCATATAAAACTGTGTAAGTCAGGTTTCTTTAGCCTGCAAAGACAATGTTTGTTGGAAGATGTCAATGGATCACATCACGACAATTCCCCTGGTCTACTATGAAAATTCAGAAAGGTGACCCTGACTGTGATCTTCTTTTCCCAAAGTACATACAGTGCCTGCATTTATGCTGCATATAGTTACAAAAACACAGTTTATAATATGTGAAAAGAAATGACAAAAAAAATGGATGTGCCTCTCCCATCACACCAGTTTTTAGGAATGGGAGAGTCTAGTCTGAAATGAATGAGAAGGAGGCATAGAAGAGAAAGATAGGGATAGGATTTAAAACATTTTGATGTCCAAAAGCAAAAACTCAAGACTAATGCTCATCAAAGAAGCACTGACTTTACCTAGTACTAACTGGTTAACTACTACTTACTCATCAAAGAAACATCAACCACAATTAATGATGTCCTGCTTTATGTTACAAAAATTATTAATAAAATGGTTGTAGTAAGAAAATCTTTCTCCAGAAAGAAGTGAGCATCCATGATGTTTCATACCTGATGATGCATATTCTGCAGTGAGAAATTAGAAGGTATTTTCTCTATAAAAGATTGCATTTATGGCAATTCTTCAAGCCGACACCTAAGTTATGGCTTATTTTATTACAGCTTCCTTAGCAGCAGCTCTTTCATTCCAGAATTCTGGCTATACGTTTTATTGCAGCAATAAAGTAATAGGAACCTAATCTCTTCTGAAAGGGTTTGCAGAAAGTATGAGTGCAACATTGGCACAGGACAGTTTTTGACCTTTCCCCAGTGAAGTATAGACAAAGTAGGTCACAGACAACCTGATTTTTTCCTAACTTGTCTTTATTCCAGCATGGTCTGTGTCTTATGCAGAGATCTCTAATATTTATTACTATTTCAGAGTAATTAGGCATAGTTAATACAATGTTTGAGTTAATTCCACAAGGTCGGTACATAAATATTGAATTTCCAGAATGAACTTCTGGTCTCTTCAGGATTCCTCAGCTGGATCCCCACTGGAGCATGGAGCTTCTGGCATGCCACAGCTCGTAATAATTCTTTTGATCAAACAGAACACAGAAAATGTATTAAAAGAGATTTTTAGAGACTGCTGAAGATCTTTTCCTTTGAGTGAGGGACAGGATACACATATAAGGAAGTCAAATACAGTGGTCCTCCTGGCTCCCCATTGCCCCATGTTTCCACCAACAACTCAACCACCAGGTCACCTGATTATAGCGTCTTTTTCTCCATCCTTGTGACACTTTAATCAACCAAAAATCCAGAACATTGATGATTTAGGAAGTTGAAAAGTTTTCCTCTTTAGTGAAAGCCCTGCTCTGATGTTGGAGGTAGAATCACGTAGTAGTTATGAGTGGATTCTGGAATGATATTTAAATCCTGTGTCTTTGTCATTTAATAGCTCTGCAACCTTGGAGAAGTCAGCTAAAGTCTCCAAGCTTTTTTTCCTTATCTATAAATTGATGGGCATACTAATCGGGCAGTTTTGCAATAATGCTTAATTTAATGATTTTCATTTGGCACGTGCTCAATAAATATTTGCTTATTTTTATTAATGGAGATAGCAAAATTCGCCTTCAGAACCCATCCAAAAAATTTCTAATAGAAAGTGTTAAAAAAGTATGGTCACTCTTATACCTCTCTCTCTGAAGACCCCAAAACAGAATAAATTAAAACAAATATCCATCTTCAGAAATTCAGGAAATAGCAGCAACCCCAACCCACAGTTTGTAAACATTTTCTGCCAAAATTCAGTGAATTTTGAACTTAAATGAAGAGCTAAAGCTAAAGCTCACTTCTCCTGCCCTTGGTCCTCTTACAGGATCTTGAAAGGCTGAATTGAAACTCCTACAGTTGGACCAATGAAGATTGTGGATGTAGGTGGGCTATGAGGGAACAGGGAGCTCAGTTCCAAGTCATAAAATGTCATCAGAGGTGGGCTGATGAAAGGATTGCACAAATCCACTATATTTATAACTTCTGACCCAAACTCTAAATTAAAAGTAGTAAGACCAGGAGGAAAGGGAAAACACCAATCAGTTCAGAAGCAAAGTCTTATAAACAAAGATGAATAAACACTAAATATTCAAAGACCTGTGAGCTCAGATGCTCACTTTGTCCATGTTGATCTCTTATACGGTTTCTGAGCTCTCTGAGGGGAGATGTGCTTCCAAGGCAGGAGACACAAGCGGATATAGTGGAAAAAGTACCCTTTAGAATTATACTAAAATAACATTTTAGTATAAAAATGTCCCAAATATTTCATGGGACATACTTGTAACATTAAAAACATATCCATTGTTTATTTAAAATTCAAATTTAACTGGACATTCTGTATTTTTATTTGCTAAATCTGGCAGTTCTACCTCACTCACAGATAATGAGAAAGTAGAAAGAGTTCAACTGGGCCTGTATACATAGAACCTATAAAAAAGGGGGATAGAATTAACATAACAAGCAAAAGAAATGGAAAATGTACTTCAAATGTATTATCCCCAAGCAATCAAAGACAAGTTTAGACAAGCGTTTTTATAATCTCAAAGAAAGTAAAGAAGTATGTACTATTGGAAGAAATAGCTCAAATAATAAATAAAAGAGCAAGAGATGAAAAGCGATATGGCAAAACTGAGGAAAAGAAGATGACAGATAAGCCACTTCAAAATAAAAGCAGTGAAAGTAAAATACATTCTGCTGAGAAAGAGTTAATGATATGGAAAAGAAGCATGAGAAAATAATGCAAAGTTCAGAAGATAAAGGTAAATGAATGAAATGCAAGCAGAAGTTAAGACAGGCAAGGTAAATGTGATGTTCAGGTGATGATGATGATGAGGATGATGATAATGATGATGATGATGATGATTGTAGCAGAAAGAGAGCAGAATAAACAAAACAAAATAATAAAAAATCATTCTAAAATAAAGTCCCGAATATGACAAAATATGTTCCAGAAAAAAATAATAAGTAGTCAATACAAAGACATAACCTGGTGAAATTCTGAACTGCAAGGAAAGAAAAGTACCCTATAGACATCCAGCGGAAAAAACAAATCATCTACAAATGGAAAAAAACCAGATTGCTATCTCCTTCCACTGCCAGGAGACAGTGGAATAACACGTAGAGAGGTTTGGTGAGAAAAAAATGTAACCCAATTTTATTACATCTGTTTAAAACATAAGAAAAATAGTGATCAAACTAGTTGGATTCTGGTTTTGATTTTTATTTCCCTGGTGATTAGTGACATTGAACATTTTCCATATACTTGTCTGACATTTGTATGTCTTCTTTGAAGAAATGTAATTTCAAGTTCTTAGCCCGTTTTTTAGTTGGGTTGCTTGTTTTTATACTATTGAGTTGTTCCTTGTATATTTTGAGGATTAAACCCGTATCAGATATATGGTTTGCAAGTAGTTTCTCCCATTCTGCAGGTTGCCCTTTCACTGTGTTGATTGTTTCCTTTGCTGTGCAGAAGCATTTTAGTTGGATGTAATCCCACTTGTTTATTTTTAGTTCTGCTGCCCGTGCATTTGGGGTCATATCTATGAAATCATTGTCTGTCAAGACCAATGTCATGAAGGTTTTCCCACATGTTTTCTTCTAGAAATTTTACAGTTTCAGGTCTTACATTTAAGTCCTTAATCCATTTTGAGTTGGTTTTTGTGTAGGAAGTAAAATAAGGATCCAATTTCATTCTTTGGATGTGGATATCCAGTTTTCCCAGCACCATCTGTTGAAGAGACTATCTTTTCCCTCTTGTGTATTCTTTGCATTTTGTCAAAGATCACTTGACTGTATATGCATGGGTTTATTTCTGGGCTCTCTATTTTGTTCCATTGGTGTATAAGTTTGTCTTCATGCCAGTACCATGCTGTTTTGATTACAGTAGCTTTATAATATATTTTTAAATCAGCAAGTGTGACACCTTCAACTTTGTTCTTCTTTCTCAAGATTGACTTGGCTAATCATATTTATATTTTGGTTCCATATGAATTTTGGAATTGTTTCTCAATTTCTGTAAAAAATACAATTTAGATTTTGATTGGGATTGCGTTGAATCTGTAGATTGCTTTGGGTAGTATGAATATTTTGACAGTATTAAGTCTTCTAATCCATGAACACAGAATGCCTTTCCATTTGCTTGTGTCTTGTTGAATTTCTTCTATCTTTGTTATGTAGTTTTCAGTATACATATATTTCACCTCCTTAGTTAAGTTTGTTCCTAGGTATTTTATTCTTTTGGATGTTATTATAAACAGGATTGTTTTCCTAATTTTTTTTCAGATAGTTCATTTTTAGTGTATAGGTATATAAGTGAATTTTGTATGTTGATTTTGTATCCTCCAACTTTAGTGAACTAATTTGTTAGTTCTAACAGCTTTTTAATGAAATCATCAGGATTTTCTATATCTAATATTATGTCATCTACAAACAGACATTTTACTTCTTCCTTTCTAATTGGATACCTATCAGGATGGCTACTGTCAAAAAAAAAAAAAGACAAGTGTTGGTGAGGATATGGAGAAATTAGAACCCTTGGAAACTGATGTTTGGAATGAAAAATGGTGCAGCCACTATGAAAAACAGTATGAAAGTTCCTTTAATTTTTTTTAAACTACCATATGGTACAGCAATCCCACTTCTGGATATTTATCCAAAAATACCTGACATCAGGATTTTTTCTTTCTTTTTCCTTTTTTTTTTTATGGCTGGCCAGTAGGGGGGTCTGAACCCTTGACCTTGGAGTTACAACACCATGCTCTAACCAACCGAGCTAACTGGCCAGACCCTGACATCTGGATCTTGAAGAGATATTAGTTCATTGCAGCATTATTCACAATAGCCAAGATGTGGAAACAACCTAAATGTCCATCAAAAGATGAATGGATAAAGAAAATCTGTCATACAGTGAAATACTATTAAGCCTTACAAAGGAGGGAATTCTGAAATATGGTACAACTTAGATGAACATTGAGGACATTATTCTAAGTGAAATAAGCCAGACACAGAAAGACAAATATTCCACTTATATAAGATATCTAAAATAGTCAAATTCTATGATTCCACTTATATGAGAAATCTAAAATAGTCAAATTCATACATTTGGAGAGTATAATGGTGGTTACCAGGGGCTTGGAGGAGGGGAACTAATAACAGGCAATAAGTTTCAGTCAAGGAGATGAATAACTTTAGAAATCTACTGTACAATATTGAACCTATAATCAACGATAATGTATTGTACATTTAAAAATACTGTTAAGAGGGAGATGTCATATTGTTTTATTACCAAAATAAAATAAAATGGTCCTAACTAGTGCAAGAAGGCAAGAAAAAGAGATAAAAAGCATAAAGATTGGAAAGAAAAAAATGTCTAATGTTTTATTCATACATTTCATGATTGTATATTAGAACATCAAAAGAAATCTACCAAAAAATCTAGATCAAATAAATGAATTTAGCAAGGTCATAGGATACACTCTCAGAATACAAAAATCAATTGTATCTATATATAGTAGTAATGTACTGTTGAAAAACAAAATTTAAAGAACAATTCTATGAACAAGTACTAATTAGAAATAACTTAATAAAAAGTATACAAGATCTCTACAATAAAAACGTCAAAACATTTTTTTTTAAAATTTGGTAGAGTCTGGAAAAACAGCCTTGAGGCTAAAATCCCAGTAATCAAAAGAAAAACCAAATAAATTATGGCATGAAAATTCTAATGGTGAGCATTGAATCAATTAAAATAGTGAACTAATGTTAAGCAACTGATTTCTCATTTATGAAATATGATTGCATAAATGATCTTTAAATTTTTTCTTACTCTAAATATTTCAAATTTCAATTAATTGGAAGCTTACAGTGGTATTTTAGCTTTTTAAATAGTGTCATCATTATTCCTATATTTATTTAATGCTGAATCATATTTTAACAAATAAATTTTCAATGCAAGACATTTTCCTTGCCACTTGGGATGAAAGAAAATAAAATGTTAATTAAGAATCACATTAGGGGTAGAATGACGTCACCAAGGTGGCAGAATAGATGATTCCCAGCATTGCACCTTCCCATAAGTAACCAATTTACAACAATTGAAAAGCAAAAACTGCCAACCTGGAACTGCTGGAGCTGAGGAAAGAGGAGGAAAGACCTGCAGAGTTGTTGAAGGTACAAAAGGCAACAGTGAGAGATGACACCTATTGTTCTGAGCCAGCCTAGTATGGAAGAAAGGACTAGCTATCATAGAGGCAGGGACAGAAACCTCAAAAATGCTACAACAGATCAATGAAACAAAAAGTTGGTTTTTTGAAAAGATAAATAAAATTGACAAACCATTAGCAAGGATAACTAAAAAAAAGAGAGAAGACACAAATAACAAAAATTAGAAATGAAAATGGTGATATTACAACTGATACTTCAGAAATACAAGGAATCATTAGAGACTACTATGAACAACTATACACCAACAAATTTGAATATCTGGAGGAAATGGATAAATTTTTGGACACACACAAACTACCAAGACTGAGCCAAGAAGACCTAGAAAATCTGAATAGACCAATAACAGTCAAAGAGATCGAGCTGTTATCAGCAGTCTCCCAACAAAGAAAAACCCAGGACAGGATGGCTTCACTGCAGAATTTTACCAAACCTTTAAAGAAGAATTAATACCAATTCTCTACATACTATTCCAAAGAACTGAAACAGAGGCCACTCCCCCAAACTCATTCTATGAACAAACATCACCCTGATACCAAAACCAGAGAAAGATACAACAAAAAAAGAAAACTACAGGCCAATATTATTGAAGAACATATATGCAAAAATCCTCAATAAAATACTAGCTAATAGAATAAGCAACACGTATAAAATATGATACACCATGATCAAGTGGGATTCATTCCAGGGATGCAAGGTTGGTTCAACACACACAAACCAATAAAAGTGATACAACACATCAATAAAATCAAAGACAGAAACCAAATGATCATCTCTATAAATGCTGAAAAAGCATTTGACAAAATTCAACATTCGTTCATGATAAAGACTCTATAAATTGGGCACAGAAGGAAAGTATCTCAACACAGTTAAAGCCATATATGACAAACCTACTGCCAATATCATCCTGAATGGAGAAAAATTGAAAGCCTTTCCCTTAAGAATAGGAACAAGAAAAGGATGCCCATTCTCACCACTCCTATTCAACATAGTGTTGTAAGTACTAGCCAGAGCAATCAGGGAAGAGAAGGAAATAAAGGGCATCCAGACTGGAAAAGATAAGGTCAAACTGTCCCTGTTTGCAGATGACATGATCCTATATATACAACAGCCCTGGCTATAATCAAAAAGATGGGGAATAACAAATGCTAGCAGGGGTGTGGAGAAAAGGGAATGCTCCTACACTATTGGTGGGATTGTAAATTACTACAACCACTATGGAAAACAGTATGGAGTTTCCTCAGACAACTACAGATAGACTTTCCATATGATCCAGCCATCCCACTTCTGGGTATATATTCCATTCAGAGGAATGGAAATCAACATGTTGATAGGATACCTACACTCCCATATTTATCACAGCTATGTTTACAATAGCCAAGACATGGAACCAACCTAACTGTATATCGATGGATGATTGGATAAGGACACTGTGGTATATATACACCATGGAATACTACTCTGCCATAAAAATGAATGAAATACTCCCATTTGCAAAAACGTGGATGAGCCTGGAGAAACTTCTATTGAGTGAAATAAGCAAAGCACAGAGGGATAAATATCATATGTACTCACTCATGTGGGAGCTAACAGAGAAAGAAGGAAGGAAAGAAAGACCACAATAGTGCATTGGACTTGCAGAGGGAGAGAACATTCCTTGGGCTACAAAGCAGAGTGGAAGGCAGGGAGGAGAAGGAGGCAGAAGGTGGGGAATAATTAGTGGCAGACATGGGGTACAAACACAATTTGTGGTAAGGTGCATGCTTGCCAGTATGGATCTGGCCTTCACATCTTATACATAAGGGGTGACAAGCAGCTTTGAATCTCATTAATATTCATAACCAATAAAAAAAGAAAGAAACTAGGTATAAATTCCCTGCAATGAAGAGCCTAATGGGATTTTTAAAAAAAGACTTTACAAAAAAACTCTAAGAGTTAATAAATGATTTCAGCAAAATTTCAGGATACAAAATCAACACGCAAATTCAGTAGCATTTCTGTATTCTAACAATGAACTGGCAGAGAAGGAAATCAAGAAATCTATCCCATTTACAATAGCCAACAAAAAAATAAAATACCTAGGAATAAATCTAACCAAGGATGTTGCAAATCTCCAGGATGAGAACTACAAACCACTGTTGAGAAAAATTGAAAAGGACACAAGAAGATGGAAAGATATCCCTTGCTCTTGGATTGGAAGAATTAACATTGTGAAAATATCTATACTACCCGAAGTTATCTACAGATTCAATGCAGTCCCCATCTAAATTCCAATGACATTTTTCTCAGAATTGGAAAAAAACACTCCTAACAGTCATATGGAAGAAAAAAAGACCACGAATAGCCAAAGCAATCCTGAGCAAAAAAAAATAAAGCTGGAGGCATGACACTACCTGACTTTAAACTATACTACAAAGCTATAGTAACCAAAACAGCATCGTACTGGCATAAAAACAGACACATGAACCAGTGGAACAGAAAAAGAATCCGGAAGTCAACCCATACACCTACAGTCATCTGATTTTTGACAAAGGTGCCAAGACTACACACTGGGGGAGAAACTGCCTCTTCAGTAAATGGTGCTGGGAAAGTTGGACATTCATAAGTAGGAAAATGAAATTAGATCCATACCTCTCACCATATACGTAAATCAACTCAAAAGGGATTAAAGAATTAGATATGCATCCTGGAACAATAAAACTCCTAAAGAAACATAGGCGAAACACTCCAGGAATTAGAAGTGGGTACAGACTTTATGAATATTACTCCAAAAGCACAGGCATGAAAAGAAAAATAAACAAATGGGTCTATATCAAACTAAAAAGCTTCTGCACAGCAAAATAAACAATCAATAGAGCAAAAAGACATCTACCAGAGTGGGAGAAACTATTTGCAAAATATGCATCAGATAAAGGATTAATAACCAGAATATACAAGGAACTCAAACAACTTAACAGTAAAAAAACAAGTAACCCAATTAAAAAATGGACAAAGGAGCTGAATGGGCATTTCTCAAAGGAAGATATACAAATGGCAAACAGACATATGAAAAAATGCTCAACATCACTCAGCATTGGGGAAATGCAAATCAAAACCACTTTGAGATACCATCTCACTCCAGTTAGGATGGCTAATATCCAAAAGCCTGAGAATGACAAATGCTAGTGGATGGGAGCATGGAGAGGAATGGGTAAAGGGGCATGATAATCAAGTACAATGTATTTTGAGAAGTAAAATTAAAAAAAGAAAAAAAAAGCCTATATGTTTAAAGACCTAACATGCAGCAGGCACTAGAGACACAGGGGTCAAAATACAGTTACAGTCTCTGTCCTTACAGATTTTGTAATCTACTGGAGAATACAAATTAAATGAGTTATTATAAGTGAAAAAATAATTAATTTTTTTTCAGTTTATCAATATACAATATAGTTAATCTTTGTGTTCCTTTACCAATTCCTCCTTTTCCTCCCCCTCTCTCCCCACTTTCCCCACCAACATCATACGTGTTCACGTCTTAACAAAATCAAGTTGTTGTTGTAATTGCTGTGTCTTCTTCCCTCCTCCCGTCCCGTTTGTTTATTTATGTATTTATTTTTATTAGCTGCCACAAATAACTGAGAACATGTGGTATACCTCTGTCTGTGCCTGGCTTATTTCACTTAATATAATTTTCTCTAAGTCCATCCATGTTGTTGTGAATGGTAGTATTTTGTTCTTTTTTATAGCAGAGTAGTATTCATTGTGTAGATGTACTACAGTTTCCTTATCCACTCGTCAGATGATGGACATTTGGGCTAGTTTCAGCTCTTGGCTATCGTATATAGAGCTGGACTCTTGGCCTCCCCTTCCAAATCTGTGCCCACCCCCCACCTTGTATCTTCCATCTTCAGGAAATGACATCATTCCACTTACATCTTGCAATAATAACCCTGGCAATTATCTTTGATGCTCCCTTCCTCTAATTCCCTAACACTTGCGTATTCACCAATTCCTGTGGATTTACTTTATAAATGTTTCTGGAATATGTCCGCTTCTCTCCATCACCCCCCTCAGTCCCTGAGATTGTTCCTCATCTTGCCAGCATCACCGTTGTGGCTTCCTAACTTCCACTCTTGCACCTGCTAGTTAATTCTGCATTTTTTAAAGATTGCTCATGCCTTTTCTTTGCTCTTATAGATTCAAAATCTATAGCATGGACCACAGCGCCAACATGATTTTCCCCCTCCTTCCCTCTCCAGCTTCACCCAGGATACTTGCCATTCCCTCTTGTCTCAGGCACACATGTAGAGTCTCCCCTCCTGAGTAGGCCAGATTCTTTCATCACAGGGTCATTCCACATGCTGTTTCTTGTGCCTGGAATACTCTTTATTCCCATCACCCCACCCACCCACCTGACTTACACTTATCTGGCAAATTTCATCTTAAATGTTACTTCCTTAAACCTGTGACCTAGACTTGCTTCCCTTTTATGCAGTCTCAGAGCACCAATAAACTTTTCCTTGTCATTACAAAAAAAAAAGCCATGAAACCCTTAGCATAAACCTGGTTGGATTCTGCAAGGCAGAGGAGGGCTGCATACAAGTCCTGCCCCATGGGAAGCTATTGGAGTGCAGGGGAAGGCTGGCCCACCAGAGGAACATTGGGTGCAAGGTGGGCAGCTGGTATCAGTGGAAACTGGTCAGGGCAACAGAACTGCAGGGGGCTCAATCTGCAGGAAACACTCTATCCCAGGCCAGAATTTCCACACAATGCAAACATGGAAGTGATTAACGACCCACACAAAAATCCTTCCCCAGAGAATCAGCGGAGAATAGCAGTCTACTCAAACGCCTAGACATCAACATAAAGACACAAAGATCTAGAAAGAACAGAGAAATATATCACCACCAAATCAAACAAGGCACCAGCAATTGATGCAGAGGAACAGTAGACCTGTGAAATGTCTGACAGATAATCCAGAATAACCCCCTTAAGGATGTTCAGGGAGTCACCAAAAAATACACATGGAAGATTACATGATATCTGGAAGATAATTGAGGAGCAGAATGAGAAACTTGACAAAGGATTAAAATCAATTTAAAAAAATAGACATTCTAGAAACAAAGAATACATTATCTGAATTGAAAAACTTGACAGACAGCTCCAACAGCAGAACTGATCAAACAGAGAAAAGAATCTGTGAACTCAAAGACATAACATATGAAATTATCCAATCAGAGGAGCAAAAAGAAGAATTTTAAAAAATGAAACAAATGCAGCAATTATGGGACTCCCTCAAGTAAAATAACCTCCACATAATTGTTATACCCAAAGAATAGGAAAAGGAAGAGACATAGAAAGCATATTTAAGAAAATAATGGGTGAAAATTTCTCAAGTATGGGGAAAGATGACAGCATCCAGGTACAGGAAGCTTAGAGGTCACCAGTCAAATTCAATCCAAGGAGGAACACCCCAAGGCACATCATAACCAAATCATCAAAAACGAGAGACAAAGATAGAATACTGAAAGCACCAAGAGAAAAGAAACAGATAACATTCAACAGAGCCCCAATACATCTCTCAGTGGATTTCTCAGTAGAAACCCTATAGGCCAGAAGACAATGGGATGACATATACAGAGTGCTGAGGGAAAAAGACTGTCAACCAATAATTCTGCCTCCAGCAAAACTAACCTTCAAATATGAAGGAGAAATAAAGTCTTTCCCGGACAAACAAAAGCTAAGAGAATTCACCAACACTAGACCTGCATTACAAGAAATGCTAAAGGGAGCTCTTCAGTCTGAAAGATGATGAGGAAAGGAGGAGCAAGAAAACATTTCAAGGTACATAACTCATAAGTAAAGTAAATTCACAGACAACTTCAGAATACTCCAATGTCATATGGGTGTTGAATAAACCACTTACATCCTTAGTGTGAAGACAAAAGGACAAACCTGAAAAGACACTACGATATATACAACAACTGTATAAGAGAAAAGTAATATTAAAAGTTGTATCTTAAAATAACAAACTGGAGGGGAATGACACCAAAGCATAAAGTTGACTTTGTTTTTTGGTTGCTTTCCTTTTTTTTAGATATCAGAGTTAAGTTGTTATTAGTCTAAAATAATTTGTTATAATTATAACATGGTTTCTCTAAGCCTCATGGTAAACATAACACAAAAACTTAGAAGAGACATACCAAAAATAAATAGCAAGAAAGCAAAATGTAAAGCTAGAGGAAAGCACTCATCCGCAAAAGAAGACAGTGAGATCAGAAAAAAGGAAAAAAGAATCTACAACAACCAGAAAAAAAAATAGCAAAATGGCAGCAATGAGTCCTTCTATGTCAATAATAACCCTAAATGTAAATGGATTAAAAGTCCCAGTAAAAAGACACGTCATGGCTTAATTGATTATAAAACAAGAACCAACAATATGCTACCTACAAGGAACTCCTTAGCCACTAAAGACACACATCAAATGAAAGTTAAGGGATGGAAAAAGATATTCCATGCAAATGGAATCCAGAAAAGAGCAGAAGTAGCTATACTTATACCAGATAAGATAGACTTCAAGACAAGGTGTATTAGTCCTTTTCTGTTGCTTATTACAAAGTACTTGAAACTGAGTGATTTATAAAGAAAATGAAATTTATTACTTACAGTTTCAGGGTCTAAGAAGTCCAAAGTCCAGGGAACACATCTGGTGAAGGCTTTCTTTGGTGGTGACCTCAGTAATAGCAGGGTATCACATTGCAAAAATGGCAGAGAAGAGAGAGCAGAGAACAACCTCCTCATTCACTCTCCGTAAAAAACCCTCAGAACCATGCCCCTGACCACCATTATTAATCCATTCACTACTGCATTGTTTTATAATCCAATCAGCTCTTCAAGGCTCCACCTTTCAATTACCATAATAGGATTTCCTCCCTCTTAACAGTCACAGTGGGGGCTAAGTTTCTAATACATGAAACTTGGGGGATACAATTCAAGCTTCAGTGACTTTTGGAGGGACATAATTCAATCCACTACATAAGGAAAGTAAAAAAAAATAAAGAAGGTCATTATATAATGATAAAAGGATCAATTCAACAAGAACATATAACTGTTTTAAATATGTACACTCCCAACTCCAGAGAACCCAGCTATATAAAGCAACTACTGTTGGACCTAAAGGGAGAGATTGACTCCAAAACAATAATAGTCAAGGACTTCAATATCCCGCTTTGAGCAAAGGACAGATCAGCCAGACAGAAAATTAACCAGGAAACACCAGAATTAATCTCTACTATAGGCCAACCTTAACTAAGGACATTTATAGAAAATTTCATCAAACAGCACAGAATACACAGTCTTCTCAGCAGCACATGGAACATTCTCTAGAACAGACCATATGTTAGGGCACAAAACAGTCTCAACAATTTTTAAAAATCGAAATCAAATCAACTACCTTGTCTGACCACAATGGAATAAAACTAGAAATCAACAACAAAAGGGACAATAGAAACCATAAGAATATATAGAAATCAAACAATATGCTCCTAAACAATGAATGGGTCAAAGAAGAATCAAAAAAGAAATTAAAATATTCCTGTAGAAAAATGAAAATGGGAACACAACATACCAGAACCTATGAGATACAAGAAAGCAGTTCCAAGAGGGAAGTTTATAGCAATAAATGCCTACCTTGAAAAAGAAGAAAGACTCCAAGTAAATAACTTAACATTACACCTCAAGGAGGAAAACCAAGAACAAACCAAACCTAAAATCAGTAGAAACAGAGAAATAGCAAAGATCAGAGCAGAAATAAATGAATTAGAGATTTTTAAAAATGCAAAAGATCAATGAAACAAAGAGCTGGTTTTTTTCGAAAAGATAAACAAAATAAATAAAACTTTAGCTAGACTAATGAAGAAAAATGAGAGAATGCTCAAAATCAGAAATGAAAAAGGGGACATTACCACTGATGCCACAGAAATGTAAAGGATCATGAGAGACTACTATGAACAACTACACACAAACTGGTAAAATTAAAAGAAATGGATAAATTCCTGGACTCACCAAAGTTGAATCATGAAGAACTAGAAAACCTGAATAGACCAATAACAAATAAAAAGATTGAAGCAGTAATAAAAATTCTCCCAAGGAAAAAAAAAAAAAAAAAAAAACAGGACCAGAAGGTGTCACTGCTGCATTCTACCATATATTTAAAGAACTAACACCAATTCTTCTCAAACCCTTCCAAAAAATCGAAGAGGAGGGAATACTTCCAAACTCATTCTAGGAGGCCAGCATTACCCTAATACCGAAACTGGAAAAAGACACAACAAAAAATGAAAACTACAGACCAATATCCCTAATGAATGCAGACACAAAGAACCTCAACAAAATACTAGCAAACAAAATATTAACAAACCATTATCAAGTGGGATTCATCCCAGGGATGCAAGGTTGGTTCAACATAAGCAATCTATAAACATGATACATTACATCAACAGAATGATCATTTCAATAGATGCAGAAAAAGCATTTGATAAAATCCAACACCTCTTCATGATAAATACACTCAACAAATTAGGTATAGAAGGAATGTACCTCAACACAATAAAGGCCATATACAACAAACCCACAGCTAATGTCAGACTGAATTGACAAAAATTGAAGGCTTTCTCTCCAAGATGTGGGGGAAAAAAAGGGATGCCCACTTTCTCCATTCTTATTCAACATAGTACTGCAAGTTGTAACCTGTGCAATAAGGCAAGAGAAAGCAATAAAGGACATCCAAATAGGAAAGAAGGAAGTCAACTATTGCTATTGGCAGATGACATTAATCTATACATAGAAAACCCTAAAGACTCCACCAAAAAATTACTAGAACTAATAAATGAATTCATTAAAGTGGCAGGATATAAAATCAACACACAAAAATCAATAGCCTTCCTATATGCCAACAATGAAGTAGCTGAAAAAGAAATCAAAAAAGTAATCCCATTCACAATAGCTATCCCAAAATATGAAATATCTAGGAGTAAACTTAACCCAAGAAGGTGAAAGACCTCTACAATGAAAGCTATAAAACACTGGTGAAAGAAATTGAAGAGAACACAAATAAATGAAAAGACACCCCATATTCATGGGTTGGAAGAATTAACATCATCAGAATGTCCTTATTACCCAAAGCACATTCAATGCAATTTCTATCAAAATACCAATAACATTCTTCACAGAAATAGAAAAAACAATCTTAAAATTTTTATGGAACCACGAAAGACCCCATATAGCAAAAGCAATCTTGAATAAGAAAAGCAAAGGTGGAGGCATTGCACTTCCTGACTTTGACATATACTATAAAGCTATAGTAACCAAAACAGCATGATACTGGCATAAACACAGGCAAATTAACCAAGAGAATAGAATAGAGAGCCCAGAAATTAACCCACATACATACTGCTAACAGACTTTCAACAAAGGTGCCAAAAATATACAATGGGGAAAGGACAGCCTCTTCGACGGATGGTGCTGGGAAAACTGGATATCCACATGCAGAAACTGACATTAGATCCCTATCTCTCACCATTCACGAAAATCAACTCAAAATAGATCAAAGACCTAAATTTAAGATCCCAAACTGTAAAACTAATAGATGAAAACATAGGGGAAATGCTACATGAAATGACAGTCGGCAGCATTTTTTAGTGAGACTACAAAGACACAGATAACTAAAGAAAAAGTACATGAATGGGACTACATCAAACTAAAAAGCTTCTGCACAGCAAAGGATACTGTCAACAAAGTGAAAAGACAGCCTACAGAATGGGAGAAAGTGTTTGCCAACCACACATCAGACAAGGGGCTAATACCTAGAATGCATAAAGAACTTCAACAACTGAATAGCAAAAAGACAAATAACCCAATTAAGAGATGGGCAAAGGACCTGAACAAACATTTCTCCAAAGAACACATATAATTGGGCCAATATGAAAAAAAATGCTAAACATCACTAATCATCAGGGAAATGCAAATTACAACCACAACGAAATATCATCTCTCTCCAATTAGAATGATTGTTATCAAGAAGGCAAAAAAAAAAAATGCTGGCTGGGATGTAAAGAAAAAGGAACTCTCCTACATTGCTGGTTGGAGTATAAATTGGTACAGCCACTTAGGAAAACAGTGTGGAGGCTCCTCAGAGAACTGAAACTAGATGTACCCTATAATCCAGCTATGTCACTACTGGGTATATACCCAAAGAAAATGAAATAAATACATCAAAAAGACACCTGCACTCCCATGTTCATTGCAGCACTGTTCACAGTAGTCAAGAGATGGAATCAACCTTAATGCCCATAAACAGATGAATGGATAAAAAATACTGTGGTATATATATACAATGAAATACTACTCAGCTGTTTAAAAAATAGTATATCCAATCATTTGCAGCAACATGGAACTGGAAACCATCATGTTAAGTGAAGTAAGGCAGGCACAAAAAGACAAATGCCAAATGCCACATAATATCACAAAACTATGCTATCTATCCTAAGGGAAACACTGTGCAGTATATGCAGGTATTGAAACAACACACTGTACCCCACAAATATGTACAAATAAATATTTTTTTAAAAGAATCTCATTAGGGATCCACACATTCAAACTTATTTTGGGAAAAGAATTACAATTATATTATAGAGTTATAATAAATACCACAAATTCCTGTAATAATTGTTATAATACAGGTTTATTCAAACTACAGTGGGGGGCACAGAGGGGCAACCAGCTTTTCCTGGGAGAACAGGGGACAAATAGGAGAGAATAAGTAAATTGGGGTTTGAAGTAGGAATAGGAATTTTCCAAATCAATGAAACAGTACATAAGTAGGCATAGAGAAAAGAAAGAGCACTGTATACTTGGCAAATTTTTGTCATAATGTGTGGGTAGAATTTAGACTGCAAAGTTAGTAGTGACAGACAACACTGGTAAAATAGGAGAGGGTCAGATTGCAAATGGCCTATTTAATCAGGTTAAATGGGGGATCCATTGGAAATGGTTTTTAGATGAATGTTACACAATGAATGGGTTGAATATCAGGTGGAAGAAAAAAGTCAAAATCTTTCCTGCTAAATGTAGCATTGTTCCCATGGGGCAATACAGTCTGTTTTCTAAGGATCTGTTATATAAAATCATTTCCAGGAAAATACTATGAGGAAAAAGTAAAAAGGTTGAAATTAAATAATAACAAGTTTGATGCAAGCAGAGGCTTGTAAAAGCAGCTGTGCATTTCTGCTTCCTCTTTTTGACCCCCTGCCTCCACTGTGAGAAGATGCCTGGGTTAGATTGTTGGAGGAATGTGAGAGAAGCATGAAGAAAAGCCTGACTGTCTCAGCCAAGGCCATCCTAGACTAGCCAGCACCCAAACCACGCCCAGAGTCATCATGGGTGTGCACTACCACATGGTATGGATACAGACAAGTATGAAAAATTAGGGCCCATAATGTAATCAATTGACCAAAATGTCAAAATAATATTTTTTTAAAAAACTAAATTTCAGTGTTTTACAATATGACTTGTGGATTTAACATAGAAACATAATCAATTCACTTTAATGACTAAAGGACCCAATCTCAAATCTAACTTTCAGAAAGAAAAAATGTTCAGCATCCACCTCTTTATTTGGCTAGGACAATATTGTTTCCGTTTTTAGTATCCCATCAGTCGTATGTCCCAGGGTTTTTGTTTTGTTTGTTGTTGTTCTTGTGTTTTAATTATTGGCCTCTCTCTTTTCCTTCATCATCACACAGTTTGATTTTTCAGTACAGTATACGACAGTACATCTTACTCTTATCTATTAGTAACACAATTAATTGCACATTAACTCTGTGTTATTTTATGTACATTTTCCGATGTGATGCTCACAACAGCCTCATGATGCACATAGTATCATTGGCTCAATTTTGCAGATGAAAAAACTGTGTCTTTGTAAAATCAAATAACCTGCCCAAGTAATTTCCAAAACACAAACAAAATGGCAAAGTTCGAACTCGAACTCAGGTCTTAACCCCTAAACACGCCTTGTGAGATGTCAGCTCAAGCATGTTCAGTGCTCTACAATCCTATCAGACATTTCTTCTTTCTCAAATGGTTCCCACATATTGGGAACCCAACATTTCTGATTCTTATCAAATAAAAAAGCAAATCAGCATCTCTATAATACAGAGGATTTGAGAATCAGAATTAGGAAACAAACTTTGTGTCTGTAAATAGTGCTAAAATAAGATACAAAATATTTCCAAATATGACAGCCTATAAAAGTGAAAATATGGCAAACACTTAGGAAGACTCAACTACTAAAAAAAAGAAAATTACTCTACTGAAAAAATAAGTTCTATGAATGAGAATTCAAAAATTATGTTATGACACAACTATTTTTAGAATTTTATGCATTAAAAAGGGAGAAAAAATTCCATCAAAATGTAAAACTCTATGTGTATATATTTTATATATTCCTTTGTCGTGAATATGTGAGTCAGAGAAGATTTTTAGTGATGTCTATAAGTAAATAAATTTGATTGATTTAGGGGTTTGCTATATTTAATATGGGTAGGCAATACAGCCTCTATGTGTAAACGGAACTCTGTGTTGCTGTGTTGTCTTCCCTCACTTCCAGTATAGAGAGATGGCCTTATTCTTGACAGTTGGCAGCAACCTAATCTTGAAGGTCTCAGTGTCCTTCAATCAAATCATTATGTGAACTCTGTTTTCCTGAGTCATCTTCGATTAGAAATTAATTTGAATTTTCTATGACCTCTATCAAAAGGACGATTCTCTTTCTCAATGATGTTATTGTTCTCAAATGAAATGCTCTGGACTTAAACAAACAATAATATTTCAGTTCACAATCATATAGACTGTGGTATACAAACATGTAGATGTTAGTTCTTAGGAACTGTTTGATTACTACATAAAGAGAAATGTAACCTGGGGGCTAACAAAGGAGGCAAAATAAATAAATAAGAAAAACATTGTGTTTCTTCTTCCCTCCTCCCTCTCATCATTAAATTAGCACTGCTGTTGTCTCCCAGGTATTCGGAGTGGTTCAGTGTTTGTGGCAAGGTTGCTGTCAGATTTTGCAATGAGTCTAGATAGATTAGGTATTAAGAAAGATAAAGTTCTTCGAAAAACAGGGCATGATCTTTGTGCTCTTGGGAGAACATAGGCAGAACCATATAATCGCTTGCTAATTACTCTGAGTAAAGTAATTTGTTTTATCTGTCTGCCATTTGGTTTCCTGCAAAGCGCGGAAAAAAAACCTATTATGGGATTGTGCTCATACTAATTACTACTATTTTGTCATGAAGACTGTTCAAGCGTAATCCTCTTTCCTTGGCTTGCTTTCTCCTTGAATTTAAAGTCTTATGGTAAGCCAGGAAGTAGTTTAAACATCCTAGACTGTAATAGATACTACTGATTTTTAGCCTTCCACTATAATAATGTGCAATGATACCTCAGTACTCTAAGTCAAGAGCTGCTAACAAGCACTGTATATGGCTATTCTTGGTAGAAGGTTATGGAATGGATAGTAGGTCAATATCAAAAGGAATCTTGCTAGAATTTTATAATGACAGATCTTTTATAAATGTCATAATTACACAGTACCTTACAACTGACAAAGAGCTCTCAGATGCCTAATGCCATAGAATCTTCCCAATCATCATGTGAGGTTAGGTATGGTAGATTAGATTATTGTTCAGAAAGTATTCACTCCCTACCCCGCCCCATGTTGTAGAAGGAGCACTTCCTCACTCCACTGATAATGAACTTGTTACTTGCTTTGATCAATGGGATATTAGTAGACATGATGAAAGCAAAGGCTTAAAATGTGCTTGCACAGTTGGGCTTTTTCCATTGCCGTGAGAAGAATATGTCTCAGAAAGCCTGTCTCAGAAGAATGAGGGACATGTGAATCAAGCCTAGACCCAACCTGGAGCCTGGAGACAAGCCCAGCTGAGCCCAGCCTAGATCAGCTTCACCCCAGCCAACCTGCTGACATGTAAGCTAGAATACACATGTATTCATGTGAGCCTCAGAAATACTGTGATTGTTTCACAATTAAAGCTGACTGGTACTCCTGATATCATTATTCCTACTTTGCAAAGAACAAGAATAAGACTCAGAGAAGTAAAGTAACATGTTCAGAGTTTCCCAGACATTAAATAACAGCTACAGTTGCCTATATGAAAAGTAAAAGAAAAAGAAAGAAAAAAGGTCAATGACATTTATGAGGCTGTATGACATGTGTTTGATCTGATAAAAGATAAATTTACATGTTGCTAGATGAAAAATAACATACATAAAGCCTGTTTTCCCTTTTGTTTTATCTATTCAGGATGAGTTCTAAACACTGATGGCTTTGAGAATGGATACTGACAGTCTCAGTCAAAATATTAATGAGATATATTGGCTAATAGAAACCCTGAAGTTTTATTTTCTTTATTGAGCCAGTTGAGATGAAATCCAGTTCTGGCAGTATTCTCTCATTTGAATGGCTGGTGTGGTTTCCTTGATTGAAATGACTGCTCTGTTGAGCTAAATGAATGGCACTGCTAAAAAGTACTCTGTCAAATATTGATAGCTAATTAGATGGATTTTATCATAATAGTCAACTGTACTCACACACACACAAAGAAGAGCTATTAAAGATCTTGACAAGAAAATAAATTGAGCCCCAGAACCTCACTGTTTATTCAAAGCTCATTTACAAATTTAGCACTGAAAGTAGGAAGATTTATTTTTACAAAACCAGTGAATGATAAACCCATGGGATTATATACCTATTTTAAGAAAAATCAGTACTACGGTTAAGTCTATTATAGAATTCCTGGGATTCTTGACCAACCAATTTTTTAGAAGCTCTGGAGTTTCCTAATTAATCAGATTGTTAAATTTTTTCAGGAACAGCCCAGGAAAGTTTTTATAATAAAGAAGTGGTCCAAGGACAAAGAAAAAAAATTGCTGACCCTTGAGACTAAATAAAAAGGTGTGGATAATCTTTAAACCTTAATGGACAAAAATGTCCATACTGATGCAAATATAAAGAGTAAAATTGAGCACAAATTGGGAAGAAACTGAGTTAATCTTAATGTGAGAGGGAGAAAGAGGAAAACAGAAGAGTTCAGTGATTTCAGTAAGAAATTACCATGGCACATTAGGTGGAAGACCAGCCCAAAACTCAAGTACCAGAGATAGTAATGAGGGTGGTCAAGGAGCAGGGATACCAGCGTCATAGAATAGGAAAAAAGACTGGTGAATATTGAGACTATTTAACAAATTTCTGTTCCCATATATTTTGACTTAAGTTAGCATAAGTATAGCTATTACACTGTCCATTAGACTAGACTGAGAAGAATTAAAAGCAGCAATGCCAACAAATATAGTGAGCCATGAAGACATTGAGATGACTTAGGTGTATACTGCTCCTTCCTCACAGATTCATGAATTATTCTTGGCAAATACTCACAGGTCATTTTGCTAATTTGTACGATTCTTTTCAACAACCCTTTATATACCTTGTTTCTCTTCATGCTGTGTACTTGACTTCAAGCTAACACCTTCTCCCAAGAAAAAACAGGGGAATGGAAGCAATTTGATTTAACAAAAGGTTAACAGTGGCTTAGACCAGGTGATAATACCAACAGCAATAACATTAGCCACCATATGTTGAATATTACTATGCTCCATGAAAATTGCTTTATAGTCAAAGAGCAAAATACAGTCCTTACCCTCAAAGAGCTTACAGCCTAATAGGGAGAGTCTAATGATGATAATTCATTAAGCAGTTCATGTCATCCTCATAAAATACCTTATGAGATGGGAGCTATTGCTATCATCATTTGACAGCTGAGAAAAAGTGAAACACATAAAGGTTTAAGTAATTTGCAGAATGTCATACAACCAGTAAGTTGTAGAGTCTGGCTTTACCTCCTGTGGTCATAACCTGTATGCCACTATGCTCCTTGTGATGTCATAAAGAGCTATCAAGCAAATATGATGCCAAGAATGGAGGCATTCTTTCTAACTAGGAGACTGCTGAAGGTCATCATAGAGACACTAGTATTTGAAATGCATAAAAGGAAAGTTAAATTTAAATCAGTCTTCTTGGTCATTGGCTACTGATGTCAAAAAGAGGGATAACTTTTACAATGTATACATATATCAAAACATCATTGATGGATCTTGGATGTGACCAGTGTCATTGTGCACACAATAAGCACAAAATAGCCCCTGGCCTTGTCTTCCACTCGAGCACCAAACACCTCCTCCATTCCCTTTACAAGAAGCCTCGTGACTTCTGCAAAACAGAAACCCTTTTGCATCCACAAGGGCGCAGTTCTCCACCCTGGTTTCATATCTTTGGCATTAGCATAATGCCCCTCCTTGATGGCATCAGCCAGCCCTTGGTGCCCTATATAAGCTCTCTCACCCCTACATCTGCTGCTGCCCTCCATTTTGAGGGCAGCCCCAGGCTGCCCATCACTTTGAGCACAGCCTGGCAGATTTTTTTCCTTTAATAAAGCTTGATTGGTACCCATACCCAGCATTTCGGCTTGCTTTCTTTCATTCTGGTGCCTAAACATGGAAAGGATTTTGGCTGATGTTGTTGGATGATCCCCACCTGGGTTGATTGGCCCTTACACACCCTTCCCGGAACTGCCAAACCGGGTACCTCTGGGATTCTCTCCTTTTGCTGTTTCAGACCAATGCATCTAACATCAGCCTCAAGTCACGGTGAATCACTGGGTCAGTCCTCTCTCGCTTCAGGTTCCCCTGACTCCCTCTCTCTCTCATTCTCGAAGCACAGTTGCCTGGCCAGGGGAACTCCTCTTGTGCCCCCCAGCTATTGGATGATGCTTCATTTGCTGGTTGTGGCTTTTCTCTCAAAAAGAAGGTAGACAACAAAGTGGATGCTCTTTGTTGGCACTATTCTTCTACCAGGACTGCCTGTTCCCTTTCTCACCCTCTAAATGGGAGCCTCACAATCCAAATCTCCATGCTCTATGCCTCTGGGCTGTCTCATGGCCAATTTCTTGGCCTCCAAGGAGACATTAAACCTAAACATCTTGTTTTCTACTGTACTCCATGCTCTATGCCTCCAGGCTGTCTCCGGGACAATCTCTTGACCTCCAGGGAGACATTAAAACTTGAACACCTCATTACAATGGATCCCAGTGGCCACAATATGGCACTCTCGATTTAGATATTCTCCTAGAAAACTTCTGTCACTGAAACAGCAAGCTGGAGAGATTCTTAATGTTCAAGCCTTTTCCTCTATCTTCGATTGTGCCCTTCTCTCTGTGTCAAAACTGTCCTACGTCTCAAATTCTCCTAGCTCATGCCTGACCTCCCTTCCCAGACACAAATTAATCTTTTGATCTGTCAGACTACCCTGTTCCCCATACAGGCCACCTCGACTACCTCCGTATGCTCCAAATCCTTCACCAGAACCTCCACCTTTTCTCTCTCTTCATCCTCAGCCCCAGCACCTTTATATCCCCCTCTGTGAAGTGGCTTGGATTGAGGGATTGTCCAAGTTCATGACCCTTTTTCTCTTTTGGGCCTTTCCCAGATCAAAAAAACCCAACTGGGATCCTTCCAGTCCAACCCAGACACATACCCATCCCCCAAGGACAGAGAGCAGGTCTGAATGACAGCCCAACAACAGGCAGATGAAGTACACACTCAAAATAACAAGCAGCCTGTGGAAGCATTGCCTTTCCTCACACAGACCCAAATTGAGACTACCAGGCTGGTCAGGGGGGCAAGGATCTCTGGGATAATGTTATCACACACTTGATTTATAGCCTCCAAAAGGCTACTAATTCCTAACCCGCCTCTCTGAGGCTTTACATAAATACAAACATATAGATCCAAACTACCCTGCCGGCATGGCCCTTTTACACTACCTACTCAATGCAGCTTTCAAGGTTTTTAACAATAAAGGGGAAAAAAGGATCATTACAAAAGAGATCAGGCCAAATACCAACTCCTGGCTAATGGCTCACATACTCCAAAGCCAGCCGCCTCTAGGGGCAAGCCACCCAGGAACTGCTTCAAATGCAGTCAACCAGACCACAGGCATGGACCCATTCTAATCCCAGGCCTCCTCCCAGGCCCTGTCCTCATTGCAAACAGCCTGGTCATAGGGGGAGATTGACTGTTCCACTTGCCAGAAAGGTAGTGGCCCAGTCCCCAACCCACAGCATTTGGCTTCACAGCCATCCCTATTGGAGCTTCTTGGCTTCATCCAAGAGGAGGACTGATGATGTCCAGGGCCCGAGGCCCCCACAGAGATCACCACACATGAGCCCAGGGTAACTTGCCTTGTGGCAGGTAAGCCAATCTCTTTTGTCATCGATACAGGGGCCAGTTAACTCTACCTGTCCTGAATATGCAGGACCAACAACCCCATCCTTTATCACAATAGTAGGGGTCACGGGATCAGGATACCACCCACGAATCACTCAACCCCTTTCCTGTACCCTACATCACACCCAATTCACAGACAAATTTTTAATAATGCTGCAATGCCCAGCCCCCTTACTGGGATGGGACACTCTTTTCAAGTTCAAAGCTACCCTTACCCTAAACACTTTAACTCCAGCTACAATACTCCTGTTACAGGCTGCTCCCAGACCTGGCCCCTGAGGCTTCCACCTTCCTCTCCCCCTCAGACAAGGTTAATCCCATAGTATGGGACACTTCTTTTCCCTCCATTGCTTATGCACCATTCCCCTATCCTTGTTCAGAACCCCTCTTTGTTCCCTAATGTCCCACAACACCCCATCGCTAACAAACACCTAATGGGCTTAAAACCCATCATACACAAACGCCTTTCTTCTCATCTCTCACAACCTACCCACTCGCCTTTTAATACACCCATCTTTCTGGTTATAAAGCCTAACAGCTCATACTGTTTAGTACAGGACTAATCCTGACACATGTCATTCTCAACAACTAACCTGGACAGTACTACCTCAGGGGTTTCAGGATAGCCCCCACCTTTTTGGCCAGGCTGTAGATCAAGACTTATCTGAACTTCCTCCAAACTCTAGCACGTTAATACAATATGTAGATGACCTCCTCCTTTGTAGCCCCTCCTATGAGGATTCACAGGCCCACACTGTTGCTCTCCTTAATTTCCTCATTTCCAGGGAATATTGAGTGTCCCCCGGAAAGGCCCAAATTTCTTCCCCTTCAGTCACCAACTTGGGAGTCCACCTCACCCCCAACACCAGAGAAATAATGTTGGATTGCAAGAGTCTAATTTCTGAACTCCCTACTCCTACCACAAAGGGTGAAATCCTTTCTTTTGTAGGGCTTGCAGGGTATCTTTGCCTATGGATTCCTAACTTTGGCAGCTAGCAAAAGCACTTCACGAGGCAGCCAAAGGGAATCCTGCCATTCCTTTAGATCCCACAAAGCCCATTCATTCTCCCTTCGAGTGAATAAAAGCTGCTCTCCTCATAGCCCCTGCTCTATCTCTCTCAAACCTATCTCATCCTTTTATCCTATACATCACCAAAACCCAAAAAAAGATTGGCAGTCTGGGTCTTGGGACAAAAGGCAGGAGATATTTTCTCCCCGGTTGCATACCTCTCTAAACAACTAGACACCACAGCTCGAGAATGGGCCCCCTGTTTACAGGCCTTGGCAGCAGCTGCCCTTATAACACAAAAAAGCTCTAAACTAACTTTTGGACAACAAACAGTCAAGATCTTCTCAGCCATAAGGCTAAGTGAATTCTCTTCCCTTCCCACCTACAAATTATCCACCTTACTTTGGTTGAAAATTCCCAGTTCTCCTTTAAACCTTGCCCTCCCTTAAATCCAGCCACTCTCATCCCAAAACACTCATGACCCTTAAAATACAACTGCATGGAAGATTTACAACTCTTTATCAATCCTTCTCCATGTGTATCCCCACATCCCATTATGAGGCCCCAACATACATGGTTCATAGATGGGAGCGCCACCTGCATGCCCACCCTACGGGCAGGTTATGCCATAGTAAATCTAACACAAACTATTGAGGCTGCCCCCTCCCCCAAACACCACTTCCCAACAGGCAGAACTCATTGCCCTCACCCATGCTCTCACTCTGGCAAGTAACAAATGAGCCAATATATACACTGATCCTACATATGCTTACCACATCCTACACTCCTGCATGGCCATATGGAAGGACAGAGGATACGTGACCACTCAAGGAGGGCCCATAAAAATGGACATCTTATCAAGATACTTTTTGAGGTTGCACAACTCCCAAGGGAGGTTGGGGTTATACACTGTAGAGGACACCAAACCTCCAGTGACCCCATAGCCCACGGAAACAAACTGATGGATCTAACTGCAAAACAGGCTACTCAGTCACCAGGCCCCCACCCTTCCTCTCCTGCTCAGGTCCTTCTCATGGCCCCTACACCCTTACCCCAATACACACCCCAAGAAATACAACACCTCCAACAGTTGGGAGCACAGAGAGAGGATAACTGGTATACTCTCTCTGGTCGCTATGTCTTCTCTACCACACAAGCTGAGCAAATCCTTTTAGATTTCCATAATTCAGTTCATATAGGCTATGAACTCCTACTATGCCTTCTTCAGCCCTTATATTACTCTCCCCACATGGCCAAGTTACTTTAACAAATCACTCAAAATTGTCCTTTGTGTACTTGTTGCTCTAATCAAGGTGGCCTCCAAGTTCAGTCCTTTCCCACCCACCAAGCCAGAGGATACACTCCTGGCCAGGATTGGCAAATTGACCTTACTCACATGCCTCCCCACAAAAGGACATGCAATCTTCTAACCTTAGTAGATACCTTTTCAGGTTGGATTGAGGCTTTTCCCTGCACTTCAGAGGATGCTACAGCAGTAACGCATGCTCTCACCTCAGAAACTATCCCTCATTTTGGCTTGCCCACCAGCCTCCAGTCTGATAATGGTCCAGCATTCATTTCCCAGATTATACAACTCACAGCACAGGCCTTACATATCAAATGGGACTTACATATACCATATTGGCCTCAGTCATCAGGAAAAGCAGAAAAAGCCAATCACCTCATAAAAACACACCTCACCAAGTTGTCCATGGAACTTCACCTCCCTTGGACCCAACTTCTCCCTTTAGTACTCACTCGCCTGTGAGCTGCCCCCCCACAAGCCCACAGGCCTCAGCCCCTTTGAACTTATGTATGGTAGACCCTTCACTCTCACACCTCTCCCTTCCAGCTCAGTGCCTTTAGGCCATTGTCTCCCAACTCTTTCACTCATTAGGGATCTTCTTCGAAAACAGGTTTCTATTACCCAACCTTCTATTATCTCATCCTTTCCCCGCCACCCCCTCAGACTTTAAACTGAGCCTAGGACAGCAAGTGTACATAAAAACACAAATCCCCTCTCCAGGACCAAGATAACAGCAAGGACAGGAGCAGAAATGAGACGGAGTCTTGGCAAGAACTTGCACCTGGCTCCTTGCACAAGCCCACATCTCTCTCCCTCCTGCTTGTCAATTCCCATGTCCTGTTCCCTCAAGCCCCTCTTAAAAAACCCCCCTCAGTAAATCTGTCTTTGGCCATTCTGGGTTAGCCTAACATCTCTCCTCAGGTCACCAGTATTCCTGAATAAAAGCTGACTTCCATTTTCACCAAAAAAAAAAAACACAAATCCCAAAGCCCCTCTCACCATGTTGGGAAGGGCCTTATACAGTACTTCTCACCACTCCCACGGCAGTAAAAGTACTAGGAAAGTCCCCTTAGTATCACTTATCGTTGGCAAAACTAGCACCTGAGACTTTACCCAAAGAATCTGCTAACAACAAGCCAGAGGGGTCCCTCTGCTCAACCCCCAACCCAACATCTCCTTACACTTCACCCATTTTAGGACCCACAAAACTAAATATCTCCAGGACCTCCACTCTTCCCCCAATCCCAGAAGAAGGATGATCTTTCCCCTGGTGATTATCCTCTCACTCTTGCAGGCCCGCTTCACGTCCTTCACACAGGAGATACTCCAAGACTGGTCTTGACCTGCTATCACGGGTTTGCCATCATGGGACATGATAAGTATATGCCACCCCGTGTCCCTAACCTTTATTATACTACCTGTTCTAGTACTTGCTACAGGATTGGCCAGTGCTGCCCCAAAAGAGTGTAACATCATAGGAAGATTTCTCCTGGCACTCCTTTACCTCCTATCAGTAGGATGTTTCATAGCAATTTCCTTGTGGCAATGTACCCTTCAAATTCTTTTGGCTCCCTAACCCTTTGCATCCTTCCCATGTTTTTTTCTCCTCTCTCAATGCTCCCCCTTACCTGGAACATGGAGGTTCCAAGTCCGCAGGGATGATGCAGTCCTCAGCAAATCAGACTGGTCCAAGTGACTCATCTTGTCTCCCACTTAGCGATAAACTTTTTGTGGTCACCACCCTCCCTGTTGATGCAGCCCGCAATGTTTCCACAAACATCTCTTCACTTTCCTCTAATCTCACTTCAGTGGGGACTGTCAGTGCTGTGCAGGGCCTGCCCACACTCTGCCTTACTAACACCACCAAACGCTACCACTCACTTACCTTCTCCTCATCCATGTCCTAAAACCAGAATACATTTCCTTTGTAAAACTACATTATCCTGTTGCCTGCCCCCTAATGTGATTTCTTGCATATTCATTTGGCTGGTCCCCAACATCACCGTCCAGACAGATGGAGGGATGGAGATGGGACTGGGACTAACTTTGCCCCCCCCCCCTCAGGAAGTGCCTCCACTCCCCTAGGGCACTAATTGTACCTTTTTTGATTGGGGAATGGATCCTTCCTGCAACTGGGACTGGTATAGTGGGCCTTGCTACTGCCTCTCAATTCTATCAAATACTCTCAGAAGAACTAAGTATAGATAGCATCTCCTCCCTCCAGTGACAGGTCACCTCACTCACGACAGTTGCTTTACAGAACCGTTGGGCCCTTGACCTCCTTACAACTGAGAAGGAAGGCACCTGCCTCTTCTTGGAGGAGGAATGCTATTATTATGTAAGTGAGTCTGGGGTGATCCAAAACAACTTAAACCATTTAAAGGCAAGCATTGATTGCTGACACAAAGGGTTACAAAACACAAACACCTTGGGGGTAGCCCCAATCACTGAACCCTTGGATACCATGGTATATGCCCCTACTAGGACCCCTAACTGTGCTGGGACTCATCCTACTTTTGGTTCCTGTCTCTTTTGTGTTTCTCCAATTCCTTGCAGGAATGAGCGCAGGCTTTCACCAACCAAAAGGTCACTGAATTGCTCCTGTGAGGAGAATATCAGCCCCTCAGAATCAGCAACCCTTCCCCAGAAGAATACAGCCTCACCACACGAAACCAAAACCCTGCCATCTAATTGTTTTACACACCAACATAAACCTTTTACTTTTTCCATATCTTCGCCCATCTCCAGCAGGAAGTAGCTTCAGAAGAGTAAGACCTTCACCCCTTTTCCCTTCTCCCTATACTTAAAAGGCAGGAATCATAGATCTTGGACATGACCAGCGCCATTGTGCACACAATAAGCACAAAATAGCCACTGGCCTTGTCTTCCACTCCAGGACCAAACCCCTCCCCCCTTCCCTTTATGAGAAGCCTCATGACTTAAACAGAAACCCTTTTGCTTCTGCAAGAGTACACCCTGGTTGCATAGCTTTGGCATTAGCATAATGCCCCTCCCTGATGGTATCAGCCAGCCCTTGGTGCCCTATATAAGCTCTCTCACCCCCACATCTGGTACTGTCCTCCATTTTGAGGAAAGCCCCAGGCTGGCCATCACTTTGAGCACAGCCCGGTGGATTCTTTTCTTTTAGTAAAGCTTGATCGGTACCCGGTGTCTCGGCTCGCTTTCTTTCAATCACGTTGTACACTATAAATATGTTGAATGAAATAAGCCAAGCACAGAAAGAGAAATACCACACGTCCTCACTCATAAGTGGAAACTGAAAGAAACAAAAAAGAAAGAAAGAACAATCAGAATAATTCATTGAACTTTCAAAAGTAGAGAATAGAACTTAAGCCACCAGAGGTAGGAAAAGGGGAGAGGGAGAGGGGTTAGAGAGAAATTGGTAAAGGGTCACAAAAAATAATCACATCATGTAATGTTGAATATACTAATTATCCTGATTTGAGCATCACGTATTGCACACAGGTATTGATATTCAATGCTGTATCCCACAGATATATACAATCAATTATGTTTCAGTAAAAAAATAACAATTTTTTTTAAAAGAAACATGAAAAAAGAGGGGTGACTAAAATGAAATTTGAACAATTTTTCAAATTTATACATCACCCCAATCTGCACCTTCAAGATACCAAGCTCCTAATAATATAGTAGAAGAATGTTCTTGGATTACTGAAAAATACATTGGCTAAGTTTTCTCAGGCCTTTTTAAAAATTGCAGTACTTCAATTTTTCAGAGCCTGGTAACCACATGTGCTATTCATCTACCTCAAGATACTGATCCCAATAATGATTAAATTCATAAAATACTGTGCATAATGGGTTAGACCAGGGGTCAGCAAATTACAGTCTATGAGCCAAATCCAGTCCACAGCCTGTTTTTGTAAATAACATTTTATTGGAACACAGCCATACACATTCATTTGCATGTTTTCTATGGCTATTTTGGTACTAACAATGGCAGAGTTGAGTAGTTGCAGCAGAGACTTTGTGGCTTGAAAATCCTAAAATATTTACTATGTGTCCCTTTACAGAAAAAGTTTTCTGACCCCTGGATTATAAAATAACTTTAGAATGATCTCCCAATTTCATAAAAATCTTGCCTTATCCTTATCAAAAAACGTCCCCATGATTCTATCACAAATCTTTTATAATATTTAAAGCAATGCCTAAAACATCAATATTATCTTTTTATAAGTAAAGTAAAACCCAATCAATTTAGATTCATAGCTTCTTATTCTCTATAAACTTCCTTTGTTCTTTCAAAACTGTTCTAAGTTACTGATGCCAAAGCATTATCTATCATCTTCAAGTAGTAAGTATATGCAAATAGAATATTCTTTCCTGGGACCTATAAAATTCACTTTAAACATGATATAGAATCATTATCAAAAACTTTATACTCAGTCATAGACAATATGAGTGCAACCAGATAGTATGATATGATAATGAAAAACATCCAAGCAGGATGTAACATAAATTTATCCAGTGGGTAGTTATTAAAATGTTATCTTCACAGTCCCTCCAGGGAACATGAATTCCAGGTGCGATGATATAATTAGCATATTTAAAGTAAAGTACTTAAAATAAAACCTGAAAGTCAGGTTCCCTCTTCTGGCTTCCCAAAGTAAGGATTCAACTTTTGATTCTCTTTTTTTCCCACATCCCCCTCCAAAATTTCTCTCACATCTTCATCTCCTCATTGCTGCAAATCTAACCAGCATCCTTCCAGGCTCTACTTTGCAAATCAAATGTTGTGGACTGAATATTTGAGTCCCCCCAAAATTTATATGCTGAATCCCTAACCTCCAATATAATATGACTGTTTTTGGAGATAGGTCTTTGAGGACATAATTAAAGTTAAATAAGGCCATGAGGGACATTATCTAGCACCCAAGGTTTTCCACACTCTCAGCACTTTCTAACCTTAAATATCTCCAAACATTAACAAAAGTTGGGTGCTTTGCACACTATGCCTGAGTATACCTCGCTCATCTCCACAGTTCTGTTTGCCCTGAATTGTCAGGAGTATACCCATCTTTTTTGTCCATTTTTGAATCCTTTCTCTTCCTTATACCCTTTGTCAACTACACTAACTTCTTCCTCTGAGTCAAATTTGCTGCTTACATCACTCATTTTGCACTAAATATGTACATATTGAAATAAACCAAGCATGTCTTAAGATAATTTTTCAATCCACCAGCAATAGTTACTTACAATACCAAACAGAAAAATAAAGAAATAAAGTTGACTTTTACTGTAGCAACAACAAGAAAAATACCTAACTCACCTAAAAGCAAATTCACCCAAAATACATGAAATTTATAATATAAATGAGTAACAGAAAAGCTCTGTGAGAGACAGCATATTTTATAAGACCGAATAAATATATAAATATATTATTATATAATAATATATGTCCAATATTTCCAAATTAACATATAGCAATAAAACAATATCAGAATCCCAATATGATTATTTAAATATTGACAAAATTAATCAATTGAACGTAAAAGTGGTCAAAACAGCTAACAAAATTTGGTTAAAAAAAAGTTATAGGGGAAATGATTATATTAAACATTAGACAAACTAGCTATCCTAATTTTTTTCTAGTGGCTTATGACAACAAATACTTATTTCTTGCTCTAGCTACATGTTCACTGTGAATTGGTTATAGGTTGGTGCCTGGTAATTTTTATTCTGAGACCAGGCTGACTGAGCAGCCTCTCTCTTTATAATGTTGCTATCTGTCATGGTAGAGGGAAAAGAGACCATGGAGAACTTTGAGCTGGCATTCAAGCTTCTGCACAGAAAAGAAAGGATGCGTGTCATTTCCACTCACATTTCATTGGCCAAAACAAGTCCTATGGCCAAGCCTGACATCAACACTGTGGCAAAATCTAATCCTTCCTTAGAAAGAAGCAATGAATATTTGTAGCAATAATAAAGCCCGCCACATGATTGTACTTACTCTAGGGTCATCTCACTACTTCCGTGACTTCAGTATCTGTCCCCATGATCCTAGATCCTTTCCTCTAGCTCAGATCTCTGTGCTGAAAGCCAAACCATATATTCAGCTCCCAATCAGGCAGTCACCCTTGGTCACTTCAAACTGAACATGACCAAACTGAAGTTGTTACCTCCTCAGCATTTGGTTTCTTTTAGGTTTTTTGTTTGTTATTATTATTGAAACATAGTTGATTGTACATATCCGTGGGGTACAGAGTTGAATATCAATATCTGTGTGCAATATGTGATGTTCAAATTAGGATAATTAGTATTCTCAACATTATACAATGTAATCGATTTTCATGGCCCTTTACCAATTCTTCCCTTATCCCCCATCTTTTCCCCCTTTCCCACCTCTGGTAAGTCCAGTTCTGTTATCTCCAAGTATAATAATTAAGATAGTATTGTATTGGCACAAGATAAAGTTATATAAACATATAGAATAACTTATAAGCAGATACTAATCTATAAAAGACTTTAATATTTGTTTAGAAAAACATTGCAAGTCAGTAGAAGAGATGGACAAAACTGACTATAATTTAAAGAATATACAGACCCACACGGTGCTGGGGACCCCTCCCCACTCCTTGGACCTGGAGGGGAGTGTCAGCCCCTGCAGCCGCCCGACCTGCTGAGAGGTGAGTCCAGCAGACCCACATGGTGCCAGTGACACCTCCCTCTCCGTAGACCTGGAGGGGAGTACCAGCCCCCACCGCCAGACCTGCTGAGGTGAGCCAGCTGGAGGCTCATTCTATGACCACAGATTCTGGAACAGGACCCAAGGTGATTTGACATAACCCATAACCACCACTACACCTATTGTCACAAAGACAATTCACCACCACAGTAGCAGCCAGGGCCACTCCACAGCCAACCTCAGTTTAACAGAAAAAGCAAACCCTCTACCAAATGAACAAACATCAATGAAAAAATACTAGAACTACAAATAAACAAGAAGAAATGACACCACTGAAAGAATACAGTAATGCTCCAATGTCACACTCCATGGAACAGGGAATCCTTGAAATGTCTGAAAAAGAATTATGAGCAATGATCTTAATAAAACTTGAAGAAATAAAGGAAGACTCAATTAGAGAACACAATGAAACAAGAAAAAATACCCAGAATATGAAGGAGGAAATCTACAAAGAAATTAATACCTTTAAAAAGAATGTAGCAGAACTTCTAAAAATGAAAGATTTACTCAGTGAAATAAAAAAACACAACTGAGAGCTTGAGCATCAGGGTAGAGCAAGCAGAAGAAAGAATTTCAGATATTGAAGATGGTATTTTTGAAATAACACAGGCAGACAAAAAAAGAAAAAAGAATGAAAAATAATGAGGAAATTCTAAGAGAGATAACAGACAACCTCAAGTCGTCTAACATCCAGATTGTGGGTATTCCAGAAGGGGAGGAGAAAGGAAAAGGCATTGAAAATTTATTCAAGGAAATAGTAACAGAAAACTTCACAGGTGTATGGCAAGATATAGACCTTCAGATCCAAGAAGCTCAAAAGTCCCCAAACAGATTCAAACCAAAAAGATCCTCCCCAAGACACATTATAGTTAAATTAGCAAAGCTCAAAGACAAAGAGAGAATTCTAAAAGCAGCAAGAGAAAAGCATCTGGTCACTTATAGGGGTACCCCCATCAGACTAACAGCAAACTTCTCAACTGAAACACTATGGGTCACAAGAAAGTGGAATGATCTATTCAATATACTAAAGGAAAAAAATTGCCAGCCAAGAATTCTTTACCCAGCAAGGCTCTCCTTCAGATGAGGGGAAAATAGTGTATTTCCAATACAAACAGAAGTTGTGGGAGTTCACCACCACACAACCAACCCTGTGAGAAATTCTCAAGGGAGTCATTCATCTGGAATCTGAATAATGGTGACCACTATCACAAACATGCAAGAAAGAGCAAAAGCCACAGTTAAAACAAAAATGCCAGCAAGAAACAAAAAGCTAAATCATCCCACCTTAAATCTCCAACTAACATTGAAGAAGAGAAATAAAAGGGGAAATAAAGATCAAAAGACATCTAAACCATCTAAACAAAAAGCAATTAAATAACAGGAATTAAGCAACACTTGTCAATAGTTACCCTAAATGAGAATGGACTAAACTCCCCTGTCAAAAGATACAGGCTGACTGATTTGATTAAAAAGCCAGACTCAAGGATATGCTGTCTTCAAGAGACCTGCCTCACCTGTAGAGATACACACAGATGAAAAGTGAAGAGATGGAAAAAGATATAGCATGCAAATGGAAACCAAAAACAAGCAGGAGTAGCTATTCTTATATTGGACAAAATACACTTTAAACCAAAAAACATAAAAAGAGACAAAGAAGGCCACTATATAATGTTAAAAGGATCTATCCAGCTAGAAGACATAACAATCATAAATATAGATGCACCCAATACTGGAGCACACAGATATATAAAACAAACACTCTCAGACCTAAAGAAAGAAATAGGCCCTAATACATTAATAGTGGGTGATCTGAACACCTCTCTCTCAGTATGTGACAGATATTCCAGGCAACAAGTCAGCCAAGAGACACAGGATTTAATCTACCCTTTAGACCAACAGCACCTGGAAGATATACACAGTGCATTTCACCCAGCAACTAAAGAATATTCTTTCTTCTCATCAGTTCATGGAACATTCTCCAGGACAGACCACATATTAGGTCACAAATCTAGTCTCAGCAAATTTTTAAAAAACTGAAATAATTCCAAGTATCTTCTCAGACCATAGTGAACTAAAATTGGAAATTAATAATAAGAGAAACTGTGGAAACTATACAAATATATGGAAACTAAATAATAGGCTCCTGAATGACCTATGGGTCCAAGAAGAAATTAAATAGGAAATCAAAAAATGTCTTGAAGCTAATGAAAATAAAAATACATCATACCAAAACCCGTGGGATACTGCAAAAGCTGTACTAAGAGGCGAATTTATTGGAATAAATGCTTAAATCAAAAGAATGAAAAGACTTCAAATAAATGACCTAACACTATGCCTCAAAAAACTTGAAAAACAACAACAATCCAAACCTAAAGGTAGTAGACAGAAAGAAAAAATTAAGATCAGAGCAGAACTAAATGAAACAGAGACCCCCCCCAAAAAAACAAAAGATCAACAAAACAAAAAGCTGGTTTTTTGAGAAGATAATTAAATAGACAAACCATTAGCTAGGTTAACCAAAAAAAGAAGAGAGAAGACCCAAAAAACAAAAATCAGAAATGAAAAGGGAGACATAACAACTGATACCACAAAAATACAAAGAATCATTAGAGACTATTATAAACAACTGTGTGACAACAAATATGAAAATCTGGAGGATATGGATAAGTTTCTAGACACCTACAAACTACCTAGACTGAACCAAGAAAAGATAGAAAACCTGAACACACCAATAACAAGCAATGAGATTGAAGTGGTTATTAGCAATTTTCCAACAAACAAAAGTCCGGGTCCAGATGCATTTACAGCTGAATTCTATCAAACTTTTAAAGAGGAGTTACTACCAATTCTCCTCAAACTATTCCAAACAATTGAAACACAAGCTACTCTCCGAAACTTATTCTCTGAGGTCAACATAACTCTGATACCAAAACCAGATAAAGACGGAACAAAGAAAGAAAATTACAGGTCAATATCCTTGTTGAACACAGATGCCAAAATCCTCAACAAAATATTAGCAATCAGAATACAGCAACACATTAAAAAAATTATACACTATGATCAAGTGGGATTCATCCCAGGGATGCAAGGATGGTTCAACATATGAAAGTCAATAAATGTGATACATCACATCAACAAACTCAAGGACAAAGACAGTATGATTATCTCAATAGATGCTGAAAAAGCATTTGACAAAATTCAACATCCCTTCATGATAGAGACTCTCAACAAATTAGGTATAGAAGGAAAGTAACTCAGCACAATAAAAGCCATTTATGACAAGCCCACTGCCAGTATTATCCTGAATGGGGAAAAATTGAGGGCCCTTCCCTTAAGAACAGGATGAGGAATCTGATGCCCTAAAGGAACATGTCCATTTGAAACCCAATTCCTCCCCTACCTGGGATACTGAAGACCTAGAATTCCCAAAGCCTAGGCCACCTCCCTAAATCTGGCCTGAAGGCTGGCCATGCTGCAGTACGTATGCCCCTAACCCGAGGGGCAGCTGTTTCACAGGATGTGGAGAGAGTCTAGATGGAACGTCCATATGCCTGTGCATGGCTCCTCTTCCTATTAGACACAGCCAAGGATGGAAAAAGGGCAAGCCGAAGGCCAGAGACCTTGAGTTTTACTCTTTCCCTGTGTGGAGCATGACCTCACAGAAATCCTGAATGAGAAGCACCCCAGCACCTTAAGAAATTATACACGATCAGGAATTCTTTCTTCTGCATGATCAAGCCTGTCATTGATACCTTCAGATGTATTTTTTTATTTCATTCAATGGATACAAAATTGTAGAGAAATAGGAAGAATAAGATATTGTGTGCTATAGCAATTAGGGAGACTACAGTTAACAACAAATTACTGCATAACTTCAAGTAGCTGAGAGGATGTTGAATGTTCCAACATAAAGAGGTGACAAATGTTTGAGGTGATGTATATACTAAATACCCTGATTTGATCATTGCACACTTCCTAAGTGTACTCAAATATCATATTGTACTCCATAAATATATACAACTATCATGGGTCAATTTTTTTAAAAAAAGAAATTAAAAAGAAGGAAAAAAAAAGAAATGATTCAAGCCAGTGTAGTCCAAAAGTTAAATCACATATACACAAATGGAGGGAAAATCGAGGAGACTATCATATCAGTCTTCCCCCCTTCATGTTACCCTCCCTTCCCCTCTCTCTTCTCCATGCTGGGTAGGAGGCTGCTAAATATTGTACCTCCAACTTCATAGGGCCACAAAGAGGGAACACCACCAGGGAATCCCTGATCCTTCTTCCCTTCAAGCTACATGGCTGAAGCCCCAAATTGAAAGAAAAACAAAAGCAACTCCAAAATCCAAATCCATCATGAGCCTGGAGAAAATTATATTAAGTGAAACAACTCAGGCATGGAAAGAGAAATACCACATGTCCTCACTCATAACTGGGAGCTGAATTAATAAATAAAGAATAAAGAGAGAGAGAGAGAAAAGGAAGGAAGGAAGGAAGGAAGGAAGGAAGGAAGGAAGGAAGGAAGGAAGGAAGGAAGGAAGGAAGGAAGGAAGGAAGGAAGGAAGGAAGGAAGGAAGGAAGGAAGGAAGGAAGGGAAAGAAAGAAAGAAAGAAAGAAAGAAAGAAAGAAAGAAAGAAAGAAAGAAAGAAAGAAAGAAAGAAAGAAAGAAAGAAAGAAAGAAAGAAAGAAAGAAAGAAAGAAAGAAAGAAAGAAAGAAAACAATTACAATCACAATAACATGTTGAACTTTTAGAAGGAGAGAACGGAACTGTGGTTACTAGAGGTGGAAAGGCAGAGGGGGAGGAGGAGAGGGAGGGAGGTTAATGAGAAGTTAATGAGAAATTGGTAAGGGACACAAAGAATGATTACATATTGTAGTGATGAATAAGCTAACTATCCTGATTTGACCATCACATATTGTACACAACTATTGATAGTCAACTTTGTACCCCACAAATATGTATAATCAATGATACTTCAAAAAAATGGATAAATAAAAATAAATCATTGTCCATATTTACAAAAAAAAAAAGTCCAAATCCATCATCTTTTCAATCACTTCTTTAAATCTCCCCTTCTTAGTCAAAAACACAACCAGGATCATTGAGCGCTTCTGTGCTTAACACAGAGTAATGGCTACAGACTGGGGATACAGAAGACTGCTGGATTCCAATTAACTTCGCCACTTAACTTTGATTGCTGTGTTACTCTGGATGAACTCACTGTTTATTAGTAAATAGGGGTGAGAATCTCAAAGATTAATGATGGCACTGATTGTAGCTACACAATAGGACCCAAATGTTTCTATACTTACTGCTTCTTCTCCTTGACCCTCTTTCCTGCAATTCCTAGAGAGAAAATGCAAATATGGCATTTGGGAAACCTGACACAAGCCCAAACTACTGAGATGGTTAAGGACTAAACTTTGTTTTGTTTTTTGTTTTTTTTTTTTTTAATTTTATTTTGTCGATATACATTGTAGCTGATTATTGCTCCCCATCACCAAAACCTCCCTCCCTTCTCCCTCCCCCCTCCCCCCCAACAATGAAGGACTAAACTTTGAATAGCACTTTGTCTTATATTCAAACTTCACAAATTACATAGCACTGTAACAGAGATACTAAAAGGGGAAAAAGCCTTACTGCATAATTGAAAGTGGGAATAGAGAAAAAAATTGAAGACACATTGAATATGTATAATTGTTTAATATCAAATCCAAATCTTGATGAGAAAGTCATAATCTACCACAAAGCAAGGTCATGATTCATAAAATCAATCACAGAAATCAATCCCATACTAAAGGTTCTGCAGAGAAGAAACTACATACATATATCATCCATTTTTAGGCTGATCTCACTGATCAGTCATCTATTCCAGTACAGAAATTTCAATTATCACTTCATCTCTCTTAATGAATTTCCTGTCTACCATAAAATTTTGGTTAGGGAATCTTAGAAGTAATCCAGTCTATCTAAGATTGCAATCAGATGTTATTGCATCTGGCCAAAGTTATTACAAAACTAACAGATCGAAGACTAATTACAATGTAAACTTCAGAGTAAGCTACAGGGATAAAGAGGAGAAGGAAAGATTACTATACTCACCACATCTGGTTCCTTTCTTCTTCCTCTGTACCTGGCCCTCTTGCAGTCAGGCAGGATTAATTCTGGCAAATGGAGTGGGAATGGAAGAGACACATTTCACTTTCACAGTGAGGCAGTGAGAAAGTCTTACATTACCCTTCTCTTGGGCCTGTCCTCAGCAAATGTCGAGGCCATGTTGTGAAGGTGGAATCACAAGATGATACCTGCTTGGATTCCTGAGTCATTCACTGCTTGGAAAGGAAGCTTCCCTGGAGAATCTCCAGAACTGTATAAGACTATATGTGAGTAAGAAATAAGCCTCTAAGATTTAGAGGAAATTCTTGGTTGTTGTTGTTACTACAGCATTGTCTATTCTATCATAACTAGGATAGGTATGTTCCTAGTGTAAAGACATTTAATATAGTGGAGGTGATTTCATAAAAGTAGCTATTAGACCAATAGATCACTGAGTTGATTTGATAAACATATGTATGTGTGTGTGTGTGTGTGTGTGTGTGTGTACACACATATAAAATTGAATTTTGAAACCCCTAGGCCAAAACAAGTCTCTAAAATTTATTTATTTTTATTTGTTTGTTTGTTTTTTGGCAGCTGGCTGGTATGGGGATCCAAACATTTGACCTTGGTGTTGTAAAACCACACTCTAACCTACTGAGCTATCTGGCCAACCCAAGTTTCTAAATTTTATGAAATTGATTTACCTTGACTGAAATTTAAATTGAGTGCCTACTAGCTAGAATTACCCTGAGGATTTTATAGCATCAGACATCAAATCATTGAATCATATTTTACCTAAAAAAGAAGAAAGGAAAAACTTAAGATAGTTTAATGTATTCGACTTATACTTGTTCTGCTCCAGGCCCACTAATATGCCTTGTCCCTCCAAACACATGAACACCTACAGGCACGCAGAGACACCAAAACAGATGTACCATCCACTCTATGCCAGAGCTCTGCTAAGTGCTAGGAACTCAGAGTTAAATAAGACATGATCATTACCCTCCAAGAGGAAGTGAGGAATAAAATCACAAAACAATTATGATAGAGTGTAATAAGATTGGGGATCTAGGCTACAATGGGAGCTCAGTGGAAGAAGCAACTAATTCTACCCAAAAGAAAACAAAGATGTCCTCATAGAAAAGATGACACAAGTTGAGTCATGAAGGGAATAAGAATTTTTCAGGTGAACAAGGAGATTCCAAGAAAATGCACAATATGTGCAAACATATCAAGTTACAAAAGGACTCACCAAGTACTTAAAGACTGGCTGAAATATAGTGTGCTTGTAGGATAATTGTGGGGTGGAGCTTAGAAGAGCAGGACAAAACAGGATCACAAGGCACATTTTAAGCTGGGTTCTTTCAGTTATTTATTGCTGCACAACAAGCCACTTCAAAACTCAGGAGTTTAAAACAACAGTTCATTATTATCTGTCCTGTTTCTTTGAGTTGACTGGTCTCAGCTCTTTGGTTCTTTTTCACGGTATATGGTGTTGTAGTCAGACGTTGGCTGTGGCTTCAGTCCATCTGAAAGCTCAATCAGTTGCGCTGGAGGTTCAGGATTGTTCAATCACATGGCTGGCAATGAGGATGAGAGTACAGCTGGAGCTGTCAACTGGAACACATACACGTAGCCCCTACACATGGCGTGGACTTATCATAACATGGTGGCTGCTGGATGTCAAGAGGGAGGGTTCCAAGAATAAGTAATCCAAGAAACAGAAAGTACAAACTGCCAGTCTCTTAACTTCTGGGCCCAGAAACTGGAACAACATTACTTCAGTCATATATTTTTAATCAAAACAGTCACAGAGCCTATCCATATTTAATGGGAGTAAACACAGACCTTATTTCTCAATGGGAGGAGTATCAAAAAATATGTGGCTATCTTTAATCTGACACACAGGGCAATCACTTGAACTTTATCCCGAAGGCACTGAATGGGAAACAAACATAAGCTTTGAAACAGGAAACTGAAAGGACAGAGTTGCATCTGAGACAGATATCTCTGATGGCAGAGGAAGGGTTGATTGGATGGTGGAGGAGATAAGAGTAGAATCTGGAAGCTCCATTAAAAAGAAATAAGTTCACATGAAAGATTATGAGGGTTTGAAATTCTGTTAGCCTCTATAAGGCTAGAGAGGAGAGAATAGAGTCAAGAAAATTTTAGGAGACATAAATGACAGGACTTGGTGGCTAGTTTGATGTAGGGACAAAGGAGGGAAAGAGAGCATACAAAAATCACTTCCAGACATCTAGGTTAATGTCAAAGTGAATGATAACTTTATTATGTGAAAAGATCAGAAAAAGAAAGTAGGGTGGTGAAGGGAACACAAAGGATGAATTGTAAATGTAGTTTTATTTTTAAAACCATAAATAAGTTTCTTCTAATGGACAAAAAAATAAGTTTTTTTAAGGGAATAAACATTACACATTGCATTTCTCCAGGGCTCAGTGATTTTCTTTATATTAATAAAGTAAGTGGGTATTGTGAAAGAAAAAATATTTTTCCTTCTTTTTAATTTTATCTGTAGAAAACACCTTGGCAAAATTCTCAATATTCTGTCATGTGGCAGAAATTAAGTAAATTTATCTATATTAGAAAAAAATGAAGGATTTTATAAACTATAAGTGTGTCATCCAAGATTAAAGGCATTCATTTTCTACAAAGCAGTTTCCCATTGCCTTCCATTTTTTCAAAGCCATCTTTCAGGATATAATCAGATTACATTCTGATCACCTACAGGTGATCGGCTTTAGCCATTTCAGGTGAGCCCCCACTTGAATTCACTGGCAGCGCTGAACTGAAATCAATAACCTCCATAAACATCTACTCAGAGGACCCAGCAATCTCCACTCACTGCAAATGAAATGGTAGCTATAAGAATAGAAAGCCCAGAAATAAACCTATGCATTTATAGTCAATTGATTTTTGACAAAGTTTCCAAGAGCATACAATGGGAGAAGGACAGTCTCTTCAATAAGTAATGCAGGGAAAATTGGATATCCACATGCAGAAAAATGAAATTACACCATCTCACACCATTTACAAAAATCAATTCAAAATAGATTAAAGGTTTAAACATAAGACCTGAAACTCTAAAACTACTAGAAGAAAACATAAGGGAAAGTCTCCAGGACATTAATCTGGGCAATGATTTTTTGATGTGACCCCAAAAGCACAGGCAACAAAAGCAAAACTACACAAATGGTATCATTTCAAACCAAAAATGTTTTTGTACAACGAATGAAACAATTAACAGAGTGAAGAGACAACCTGCATAAGGGGAGAAAATATTCACAAACCATACATCTGACCAGGGGCTAATTTCCAGAGTATATAAGTAACTCCTACAACTAAATAACAAGAAAATAAATAAACTGATTAAAAAATAGATGAAGACATTTCTTCAAAGAAGACATATAAATGGCCAAGAAGTATATGAACAAATGCTCAACATCACTAATCATCATGAAAATGCAAATCAAAACCACAATGAGATATCACCTCAAACCTGTTAAAATGGTGATTATCAAAAAGATGAAAAGTAACCAGTGTTGGTGAAAAAGTTGAGAAAAGGGAACCATTGCACACTGTTAATGGAAATGTTGATGGGAATGTAAATTAGCACAGCCATATAGAAAACAGTATGGAGGTTCCTCAAAAAAACTTAAGATACAGCTACCATGTGATCTAGCAATCCCACTAGTGAGTCTATATCCAAAGGAAAAAAAAAATCAGTATATCAAAGAGATACCTATACCCCCATGTTTATTGCAACACTATTAAGAATAGCCAAGAAATCTAATCAACCTGTATCCATCAGTGGATGAATGGATATAGAAAATGTGGTATATATAAATGATGAGATACTATTCAACCTTTAAAAAGAAGATAAATATGTCATTTGTGAAAACATGGATGAAACCAGAGGACATCATGGTAAGTAAAAAAAGCCAGGCACTGAAAGACAAATACTGCATGATCTTACCCATATGTGGAATCCAAAAGAATTGAATTCATTAAAGCATAAATTAAAATGATGGTCACCAGAAGCCGGGTGGGGGAGAGAAGGATTGGGGAGTTGTTGGTCAAATGATACAAAATTTCAGTTAGACAGGAGGAATAAGTTCAATAGATCTATTGTACATCATGGTGACTATAGTTAATGACAATAGATTGTGCACTTCAAAATTGATGAGAGTAGATTTTAAGTGTTCTCACCACAAAAAAATAAGTATGTGAAGTAATGCATATGTTAATTAGATTGATTTAGCTATTCCACAATGTATACATATATCAAAACATCATGGGGAGGTGGGGCAAGATGGCAGACTAGAGGTACCCGAGCACATTCTTCCCACAGAAAAGGATGAGAACAACAAACAGACAGCTAAATATTGATGGGATCATCTGTAAGAGAGTGAAGGAGAGCAGCAGAAGACTGGTGAGATACCTGTAGAGCATGAAAGCCTGAGATGGTGGCATAGAGAGGAGAGAGAGGCACATGATCTCAGCTGCCACATCTCTGACACTGGAATCAGCACAAGAGGAATTTTCCCATGCAGTGAAAAGGTAGGCAGAGAACCCACACCAACCCCCACCCTAACCACAGAGTCTTGCAGATCCTTTGGCATGACAAGCCTGGAGCCAAGTATAGGGAGCAGCCTGGAATACACACACTGCATAGCTCTAGAACAGCAGCACGAACCCTGACTCCCCACACCCCACCCTCCTGATTCAAGCCAATGCAGGATGGCACCATCTTGAAACCAGAGCCATTCCCAGGAGCACTGCCTGCCCTGGGGCCAATAGCCACTCTGCCCTCATCCCACAGCACTAACAAGAGAGGCTACAATGGCCTGATCCTGGTGGCTTGCAGTATGGGCTCATGGCAGCTGTGACTCTAGTTCTGCAGTCTAGGAAGACAACCCTAGTCCTGCTGAACTGATGCACCTCCAAATCCCTGGCCACAGATCAGACAGGCAGACCCTTGTCAGGAGGACCACCACTCATTCCTCCCCCTAACTCCCAGCCCTGCCAGCTAAAAGAGTTGTGTGCACCTGAGCCCCCAACCTGGAAAAACAGTTCATGGGTCTGTACCCTAATGAATATGCCTTCAGGCTGGTGGAAGTAAAGTGCATTTGTGCCCCCCTGAAGAAGCAGCTAGGTGGTTCTGACCTGAACAGTCCCACCTAACAGCCTTACCAAAAGTCCCAGAAGCAGCTGGACAGGCTCCCTCAGTGCAGGCCTGATTAGCAGCCCGCCCACCATCTGGGAAGCAGCTGGTTGGACCCTTACAGAGGCCTGCCTAGCAGCCTTGCCAATGGTCCAAGAAGCAGCTGGAAGGGCCCCCTCACTGCATCCTAGTGTCCTCACCCACTTCCTGAGGAGAAGCTCAGCAGCTCTGCCTTTAGCAGACCAGCTTTTGAACCACTAAGGAAAGCAAGACCTCACATCAGGCCCCAAGAAGTGGCACAGCAGAAGGGCCACTAGCAGACCCAAACTCAACTAGCTGAGCCAAAGTGCACCCACAACCCTGGCTCAGAGAAATAACTCAGATGTCATACCCTTGGAAAACCCAAACCTAAGTCTTTGAGCCATCTCACGCACATGTATCCAAGTGAGCAAGAGCTTGGCTGGTGTACCTCTGGTGGGCCCACCCATGGTTAGAGAAGCAGTATGGTGACTCTGCCACTGGCAAACCAGTCTCAGGAAACCTGACACAGCATACACCCACACCCCCAGCATAAGAATCAATCCTGCAATCACATCCCCAATAAGCCAGCTTCCAAGACAAGTGGCCCAGGGTGCATATGCACACCCCTGGCCTTTGAACCAAACCAGCAATCCTTCACATGGAAAAGCTGTGCTACCACCACTACAAACATCCCAAGCACAGGTCACTGAGTCACTCACAGACATCACAAAAGTGGATTACAACTGAGGAAACTACACAGAGGCTACACTGCTGCATCCATCCTGAACAAAGCCATTGCACTCTACCCAATTGATACCCTAGGATGCATTTGCCAGTGAAAATCTTTCTACATGTGAGCCACTCCACAAGACTTACAGAGGTGACTGTTCCACCTGATGCACAGATATCAATGCAGCAAAAGAAGAGACATGAAAAAAAAAAAAAAGGTAACATGACACTTAAAAAAAACAAAATAATGCTCCAGGAACTGATCCCAAAGAATCAGAAATTGCTGACTTGCCAGAAAAGGAATTCAAATTAATGATCTTAAGGAAACTCACTGAGATATAAGAGAATACAGAAAAACAATCCAATGAAATCAGAAAAACAGTTCATGTTCTGAATGAGAAATTCAACAAAAAGATAGATATCATTAAAATAAATCAATGGGAAATCTTGGAATTGAGTAATTCATTGAACAAAATTTTAAAAAATACATCTGAGAGTCTCAATAACAGGCTAGATCAAGCAGAAGAAAGAATTTATGATGTTGAAGATAGTCATTTTGAAATAACAAAGGAAGACAAAGAAAAAAGAATAAGAAAGAATGAACAAAGCTTAAAAGATTTGTGGGGCACTATTAAGCAAACAAATATTCTAATTATGGGCATTCCATTAGGAGAAAAAAATAAAGAAGATATTGAAAACCTATTTAAAGGAATAATACCTGAAAATGTCTGTAGTTTGGGGAAAGAAATGAACACCCAAATCCAGGAAGTTGAAAGATAACCAAATCAATTCAACCCAATGTGTCATCTCCAAGACACATGGCATTCAAACTATCTAAAATTAATGGCAAAGAGAGAATTTTAAAAACAGTAAGAGAAAAATATCACACCATTTATAAGGGAACCCCCATTAGACTAACACCAGATGTCTCAGCAGAAACCCTAAACGCCAGGAAAAGAATGGGGTTATATATTCAAAGTACTGAAAGAAAAAAACTGCCAGCCAAGAATACTATACCCAGCAAAGCTATCCTTCAGAAATGAAGGAGGAATAAAGTCTTTCTCAAACAAGCAAAAATTAAGGAAATATACCACCATCAGACCAGGCTTACAAGAAATGCTTTGGTGAGTCCTATAACCAGAAGAGAAAGAACAATAACAACCATCATGAAAACACCTGAAAATATAAACTTAGTGGTAGAGTAGATGCACAAATTAGAAAGAGAAAGTATCCAAAGCTTATCAATATAGAAAATCACCAAACCACAGTGATAAACAATAACAGTGAGAAAGGAACAATGGATACATAAAACAATCAGAATAAAACCATCAAAATGACAAGAGTAAGACCTCACATATCAATAATAACCTTGAATGAAAATGGATTAAATTCCCTAATTAGAAGATAAAAGCTGGCTGAATGGATAAAAAAACATGACCCATCCATATTCTGCCTACAAGATACATACCTCACCTACAAAGACACAAAAACTGAAACTGAAGGGATAGAAAAAGATATCCCATACAAATGGAAAACAAAAGTGAGCAGGAGTAGCTATACTTATATCAGATGAAACAGACTTTAAATTAAAATCTGTACTAAGAGACAAAAAGGGCACTATATAATGATAAAGGGGTCAATACAAGAGGATATAACAATTACAAATACGTATGCACCAACACTCTAGCACCAAGATATGTAAAGCAAACATTATCAGATCCAAAGGGAGAGATGGACAAAAACACATTAATAGTTGGAGACTTTAACACCCCACTATCAGTATTAGACAGAGCATCCAGACAGAATATCAACAATGAAACATTAAATTTATATGGCACCAAGACCAGATGGACCTAACAGACATATACAGAGCATTTCATCCAATACCTGTAGAATACACATTCTTTTCATGAACACACATGGAACATTCTCCAGGATTAACCACATGATAGGCCACAAAATAATTCTCGATAAGTTTGAAAAAATCAAAATCAGATCAATCTGTACTTGTTTGAGGAACCTACATACCATTTTCCATAATGGCTACACCATCTTATTGTCCCACCAACAGTGTAGGAGGGTTCCCCTTTCTCCACATCCTCACAAAACTTGTTATTCTCTGTCTTTTGGACAATAACTAGTCAAACTGAAGTGAGATGATATCTCATTGTGGTTTCGATTTGCATTTCCTGAATGCTGAGTGATGTTGAGCATTTTTTCATGTGTCTTTGTCATTCATATATCTTCCTATGAGAAATGGCTGTTCAACTCCTTTGCCCATTTTTCAATTGGGCTACTTGTTTTTTTACTGTTAAGTTGTTTGAGGTCCTTGTATATTCTGGATATACATAGTTTATCCCTTGTCGAATACATAGTTTTCAAATATTTTTTCCCATTTTGTTGGTTGTCTTTTTGCAATGCAGAAGCTTTTTAGTTTGATATAATCCCATTTGTTTATTTTTCCTTTTGTTGCCTGTGCTATTCGGGTTGTGTTCATAAAGTCTATACCCAGTCCTACTTTCTAAAGTGTTTCTCGTATGCTTTCTTTTAGGAGTTTTATAGTTTCAGGACATATATTTAAATCTTTTTATTTTATTTCATTACATTTCATCTTATTATTTTATTTTATTTTATTATTTTCTTTTATTTTATTTTTTATTTTATTTTATTTTATTTTGTTTTGTTTTGTTTTATATTTTATTTTATTATTTTATTTTATTTTATTTTATATTGTTGATATATAATGTGGTTGATTATTGTGGCCCATTACCAAAACCTCCCTCCCTCCTCCCTCTCCCCATCTCCCTCCCAACAATGTCCTTTCTGTATGCTTGTCATATCAACTTAAAGGAATTGCAATTGTTATGTCTTCTTCCCCCCCCCGTTTTCTGTGTCTGTGTGTGTGTGTGTGTGTGTGTGTGTGTGTGTGTGTGTGTGTGAATTTATTTATTTATTTTTAGCTCCCACCAATAAGTGAGAACATGTAATATTTCTCTTTCTGTGCCTGACTTGTTTCACTTAATATAATTCTCTCTAGGTCCATCCATGTCATTGCAAATGGCAGTACTTCATTCTTTTTTATACCTGAGTAGTATTCCATTGTGTACATATACCACAGTTTCCAAATCCACTCATATCATGATGGACATTTGGGCTGGTTCCAACTCTTGGCTATTGTAAAGAGTGCTGGGATGAACATTGGGGAACAAGTATACCTTCAACTTGATGATTTCCATTCTTCTCCTCCATACCATTTTCCATAGAGGCTGCACCATTTTACAGCCCCACCAACAATGTATGAGAGTTCCTTTTCCTCCATGACCTCACCAGCATTTATTGTTCAGAGTCTTTTGGATTTTAGACATCCTAACTGGGGTGAGATGGTATCTCAGTGTGGTATTGATTTGCATTTCCCGAATGCTGAATGATGTTAAGCATTTTTTCATATATCTATTGGCCATTCATATATCTTCCTTAGAGAAATGGCTATTTAGCAATTTTGCCCATTTTTTATTTGGGTTGCTTGTTTTTTTCTTGCAAAGAAGTTTCAGTTCCTTGTATATTCTGGATATTAATCCTTTGTCAGCCGTATATTTTGCAAATATTTTCTCCCACTCTGTTGGTGGTCTTTTAACGCTGTTAATTGTTTCTTTTGCTGTGCAGAAGCTTTATAGTTTGACATAATCCTATTAGTTTATTTTTCCTTTGGTTGCCCGTGCTTTTGGGGTCACATTCATGAAGTCTGTGTCCAGTCCTACTTCCTGAAGTGTTTTTCCTATGTTTTCTTTAAGAAGTTTTATTGTGTCAGGGTGTATATTTAATCTTTTAATCCATTTTGAGTTGACTTTAGTGTATGGTGAAAGGTATGGATCTAGTTTCATTCTCCTGCATATGGATATCCAGTTATCCCAGCACCATTTGCTGAAGAGGCAGTCCCTTCCCCAGTGTATAGGCTTGGTGCCTTTGTCAAAGATCAGATGGCTGTAGGTGTGTGGGTTGATTTCTGGATTCTCTATTCTATTCCATTGGTCAGTGTGTCTGTTTTTATGCCAGTACCATACTGTTTTGGTTATTATAGATTTGTAGTATAGTTTAAAGTCAGGTAGTGTTATGCTTCCAGCTTTATTTTTTTTGCTCAGCGTTGCTTTGGCTATACATGGTCTTTTGTTATTCCATATAAATGTCTGGATATTTCTTTCCAGTTCTGAGAAAAATGTCATTGGAATTTTGATGGGGATTGCATTGAATTTGTAGATCATTGGGGTAGTATGGACATTTTCACTATGTTGATTCTTCCAATCCAAGAGCATGGGATATCTTTCCATCTTCTTGTATCCTCTCTAATTTCTCTCAGCAGGGGTTGGTAGTTCTCATTATAGAGATATTTCACATCCTTGGTTAATTCTATTCCTAAGTATTTTACTTTTTTGGTGGCTATTGTAAATGGGTAAGCTTTCTTGATTTCTCTTTCTGCATGTTCATTAATGGAGAATAGAAATGCTACTGATTTTTGTGTGTTGATTTTGTATCTTGCTACTTTGCTGAAATCATTTATCAAATCCAAGAGTTTTTATGTAGAGGCTTTAGGCTGTTCGATATATAGGATCATGTCATCTGCAAACAGGGACTGTTTGACTTCATCTTTTCCAATCTAGATGCACTTTATTTCCTTCTCTTCTCTGATTGCTCTGACTAGTACTTCCAACACTATGTTGAATAGGAGTGGTGAGAGTGGGCATCCTTGTCTAGTTCCTGTTCTTAAAGGAAAAGCTTTCAGCTTTTCCCCATTCAGGATGATACTGGCAGTAGGTTTATCATATATGGCTTTAATTATGTTGAGATACTTTCCCTCTATACCTCACTTATAGAGGGTCTTTGTTGTGAATGAATGTTGAATTTTATCAAATGCTTTTTCAGCATCAATAGAGAGTTTTATAGTTTCAGGACAGATATTTAAATCTTTAATCCATTTTTAGTTGATTTTCGTATATGGTGAGAGGTACGAGTCCTGTTTCATTCTTCTACATATGGATGTCCAATGCTCCCAGCACAACTTGTCAAACAGGCTGTCTTTTCCCCAGTGCATGTTCTTGGTGCCTTTGTCAAAGATCTGTTGGCTGTAGTATATGGGCTGATTTCCAGGATACTCTACTCTGTCCCATTGGTCCATGTGTCTGTTTTTATGCCAGTATCATGCTGTTTTGGTATCATGTATCATGTAGCTTTGTAATATAATTTTAAGTCAGATAGTGTTATGTTTCTGCCTTTTTTTTCTCTCGGGATTGCTTTGGCTATTCAGGGTCTTTTGTTGTTCCATATCAATGTTAGGATTATTTTTCCCATTTCTGTGAAGAATGTCATTGGTATTTTGATGGGGACTGCATTGAATCTGTAGATCACTTTGGGTAGTATGGACATTTTCACAATGTGACCCAGCAATCCCATTGCTAGGTATACACCCAAAGGAATGGAAATCATCATGTCGAAGGGACACCTCACATATACATGCGTGCTAATACAAAAGAGAAAAAGGTACAATAATCACAATAATATGTTGAACTTCTCAAGAGAAGAGAACAGAACTGAGGTTTTTGGGGGTAGGAAACGGAGAAAGAGAGAGGGAAAAGGGACGAGTTGGTAAAAGGACATGAATATTGCTTACATTGTATAATGACAAATATAATAATAAAAAACATATCAAGTATTTTTTTTCTCATCATAATGGAATAAAACTGGAAATCAATAACAAGAGGAACTTGTGAAACTACACGAATACATGGAAATTAAACAACATGCTGATGAATGACGAACAGGTCAAAGAAATGATTATGAAGGAAATCAGAAAAATTGCTTGAAACTAATGAAGACAAAAGCACAACATACCAAAACCTACGGGATACAGCCAATGCAGTTTTAAGAAGAAAAATTACAGCAATAAAAACCTACATGAAAAAATGGAGAGATTTCAAATAAACAACCTAACAACACACCTCAAGGAATTAGAAAAGCAAGAAAAAATGAAACTCAAAATAATTAGAAGAATAGAAATAATAAAAATCCAAGCAGAAATAAATGAAATTGAGACTAAAAATACTATACTAATGATCAAATGAAAAGTTGGTTCTTTGAAAAGAAAAACGAAATCAACAAACCATTAGCCAAACTAACCAAGAGAAAAGACCAAAATATATAAGTCAGAAATGCAAATGGAGACATTACAAAAGATGCTACCAAAATACAAAGGATCATCAGTGACTATTATGAACAACTATATGCCAATAAACATGAAAACCTACAAGAAATAGATAAATTCCTGGACACGTAAGACCTGCCAAGACTGAACCAAAGAGAAATGGAGAACCTAAGTAGACCAATAACAAGTAACCAGATACAATCAATAATAAAAAGCCTCACAACAAACAAAAGCCCAGGACCAGATGGCTTTACTGCTGAATTCTACCAAACATTTAAAGAAGAACTAATACAAATACTTCTTAAATTCTTTCAAAAAATTGAAGTGGATGGAATTCTTACAAATTCATACTACAAGGCCAGCATTACTCTGATACCAATACCAGGCAAGGACACAACAACAACAAAGAAAGAAAACTATAGGCCAATCTCCCTAATGAACACAGATGCAAAAATCCTCAATAAAGTACTAGCAAACCAAATCCAACAGCACATAAAAAGATTATACACCACCATCAAGTGAGATTTATCCCAGGGATGGTTTAACATACCCAAATCGATAAGTGTAATACCTCACATCAACAGAATGAAAGAAGAAAACCATATGACCATCTCAATAGACACAGAAAAAGCATTTGATAAGCTTCAACATCCTTTCGTGATTTCACGATAAAGACTCTCAACAAATTATTTATAGAAGGAAAGCATCTTAATACAATAAATGATATATTAAATGGTATATATTACATATTATAATATAATATGTAATATATATATAATATATATTAATGGCATATAATAAATGGTATATATATATATATATATATATATATATATATATATAATATACACACAATGGAATAGTACTCAGCTGTGAAAAAGAATGAAATCCTGCCATTTGCAACAACATGGATGAGTTTGGGAAAAAATGTAAGGGAAAAAGCCAGGCACGGAAAGAGAAACACTGTGTGTTCTCATTCATATGTGGAAGCTAAAAAGTTGATCTCACAGAAATAGAGAGGAGAATAGTGGTTACTAGACACTGATAAGGGGAGGGTGAAAGGATATGGGGAGAGGGTGGTCAATGAACACAAAATTGTAAAAAGATAGGAAGAATAAGATCTAATGTTCTATAGCAATATAGGGAGACTACAGTCCATAACAAATTACTGTTTAACTTCAAGTAGCTAATTAAGAGTATTTTGAATGTTCCCAACACAAAGAGGTGACAAAGGTTTGAACAGATGGATATGCTAGTTACCCTATTCTCATGGGATCATCATACACTATCTGCATGTATTGAATCAAAAAACCATACCCCATAAAATGTACAAGTAAAAAATTAATTACAGATAAATAATAAGAAAAATGAAAACAATATTTTTATTTTGAGCATAAATACCAAAGGCAGAAACCACAAAGGAAAAGATGGGTAATTTGACTACATAAATTTTCAGTCTTCTCTACACTGAAATATTTTGAAATGAAAGGATACAATGTTGAGGATTTTGCTACAAAAAAAAATTCATATGGGCAGAGAGTGAGAAGGGGATATAGATGAGAAACAAGACTGATTAGCCATGAGTTCATAATTTTTTAATCTGGGTCATGGGTTGATGTGTACATGGAAGGTTGATATGCTATTCTCTCTACATTTTTATATGTTCAAACTTTTTCATAGCAAAAAATTTAATCTAAAAATATATATGAGCCACACATCGGAGCTCCAAAATATAAAGCAAACACTGATGTAACTGAAGGGATAAATAGATAGTAACACAAAAATACTAGTGGATTTCAATACCTCAGTCTATATAAAACATCTACACAGAAGATCAGTAAGGACACAGAGAACTTGAAAACACTATATATCAAAGAAATCTGACCAACATGTACAGAATATTCTCCCCAACAGCAGCAAAATACATATTCTTCACACACACATAGAACATTCTCTAGGATACATCACATTAAGCTACAAATCAAGTCTTAAATTTAAAAGGCTTGAAATTATACAAAGTGTCTTTTCTTATCAGAATAGAATGGAACTTGACCACAAAAAAAAAAAGAATAGAATGGAACTAGAAATCAACAGCAGAAGGAAAACTGGAAAATCCACAAATATGTGGAAATTAAACAACACACTCTTAAATAACCAATGAACCAAACTTACAGTGCACAGCAAAAGATGGAAGTTTATAGTGGTAAATGCCCACATTTAAAAAGTAGAAAGATCTCAAATAAGCCACCTAACTCTACACTTCATTGAACCAGAGAAAGAACAACAAACTAAACCCAAAGTTAGCATAAGGAAGGAAATAATAAGGGTTAGAGTAGAGATAAATGAAAAAGAGAATAGAAAATCAATCAAAAAGTATCAACAAAGCTGAGAGGTTTTCTTTTTAAAGATAAACAAAATAACAAATTATTCACTATACTAACAGAAAAAAAAAGAGAAGACCCAACTAACAAAATCAGAAATGTAAGGTACTGTAATCTGAATGTTTCCCCTCAAATTCATACATTGAAACTTATCGGCCAATGTAATAGCATTAAAAGATGGAAACTTTAGGAAGTGATTAAGTCATGCGAGTGGAGCCCTTATGGATGGGCTTAGCACCTTATGAAAGGTCTTCAGGGTGTAAAGCTATCCCTTCAGCCCTTTTGTCCATGTGAGGACACAGCATCTGTCCACTCTGGAGGAAGCAGCATTCAAGGCACCATCTTGGAAGAAGAGACTGGGCCCTCCCCAGACACTGAACCTGTTGGTACCTTGATCATGAACTTCCCAGCCTCCATAGCTGTGGAAAATAAATTTCTATTGCTTATAAATTACCTACTCAAAGGAATTTTGTTACAGCAGCGTTAACAGACTAAGACAAAAGAGGAGACATTACAACTAGTGCCACAGAAATAAAAAGGATCAAAAGAGAATACTATGAATAGTTGCAGGTTAAACAAACTGAATAACCTAGAATAAATGGATAAATCCCTGGAAATACACAATCTACCAAGGCTGAATCATGATGAAATAGAAAAAGCAGATCAATAACTAGTAAGTAAATTAAATCAATAATCAAAAATCTCCCAACAAAAGGAGATTTCTTTCCATCTGCTAACTTTAGGTTTGGATTGTTCTTGTTTTTCTAGTTCTTTAAGGTGAAGTGTTTGGTTGTTCACTTGCCATCTTTCCATTCTTCTGAAGTGAGCGTTTAATGCAATAAATTTCCCCCTGATTACTGCTTTTGCAGTATCCCACAGGTTTTGGTATGATGTATCATTATTTTCATTAGTTTCAATAAATTTTTTGATTTCCTGCTTGATTTCTTCTTGGACCCATATGTCATTAAGTAGAATGCTGTTTAATTTCCATGTGTTTGTATAGTTTCCAGAGTTTCATTTGTTATTAATTTCTAGTTTTAATCCATTGTGGTCTGAGAAAATACATGAGATCATTCCAATTTTTTTGAATTTACTGAGACTTGATTTGTGACCTAATATGTGATCTATGCTGGAGAATGATCCATGTGCTGATGAGAAGAATGAATATTCTGAGGTTGTGGGATGGAATGTTCTGTAGATATCTGCCAATTCCAATTGGTCTAGAGTATTGTTTAGATCTTGTGTTTCTCTACTGATTCTTTGCCTATATGATCTGTCTAATATTGACAGTGGGGTGTTCAGGTCCCCTGCTACTATGGTATCAGTGTCTATTTCCTTCTTTAGGTCTAATAGAGTTTGTTTTATAAATCTGGCTGCTCCAACATTGGGTGCGTACATATTTATGATTATTATGTCTTCTTGATGCATCAGTCCTTTTATCATTAAGTAGTGTCCCTCATTGTCAGAGTGCAAGTCTTAAACGCTAAGTTAGAGAGTAATCAACATGGAGATGGTTGATGAAAGTGATGCAAGATGATGAGCTCTCCAGTAGAAAGAAGAAAGAGAAAAGCAAAAGGACAGGACTGTGGGGACAACAAAGGTCTACATTTAGCAAGCGAATGTGACTCTTTCAGTCATTCATCAAATGCAGGTGTCACTAAATATAAAAGTTTATCCCCCATATAATTTTCTAATATTGGAAAAGAATTCTCATATTATATGCTTTTTTTTTTTTTTTTTGTATGTAGATGAAATATTTATTTATTTATTTATTTATTTTTTCTTTTTTTTTTTTAAATTTTATTTTGTCGATATACATTGTAGCTGATTAATGCTCCCCATCACCAAAACCTCCCTCCCTTCTCCCTCCCCCCCCTCCCCCCCAACAATGTCCTTTCTGTTTGTTTGTTGTATCAACTTCAAATAATTGTGGTTGTTATATCTTCTTCCTCCCCGCCCCCCGGTTTGTGTGTGTATGTGTGTATGTGTGTGTGTGAATTTATATATTAATTTTTAGCTCCCTCCAATAAGTGAGAACATGTGGTATTTCTCTTTCTGTGCCTGACTTGTTTCACTTAATATAATTCTCTCAAGGTCCATCCATGTTGTTGCAAATGGCAGTATTTCATTCGTTTTTATAGCTGAGTAGTATTCCATTGTGTAGATGTACCACATTTTCCGTATCCACTCATCTGATGATGGGCATTTGGGCTGGTTCCAACTCTTGGCTATTGTAAAGAGTGCTGCGATGAACATTGGGGAACAGGTATACCTTCGACTTGATGATTTCCATTCCTCTGGGTATATTCCCAACAGTGGGATGGCTGGGTCGTATGGTAGATCTATTTGCAATTGTTTAAGGAACCTCCATACCATTTTCCATAGAGGCTGCACCATTTTGCAGTCCCACCAACAATGAATGAGAGTTCCTTTTTCTCCGCAGCCTCGCCAGCATTTATCGTTCATAGTCTTTTGGATTTTAGCCATCCTAACTGGGGTTAGATGGTATCTCAATGTGGTTTTGGAAGTACTAGCCAGAGCAATCAGAGAAGAGAAGGAAATAAAGGGCATCCAGATTGGAAAAGATGAAGTCAAACTGTCCTTGTTTGCAGATGACATGATCCTATATATCGAACAGCCTAAAACCTCTACAAAAAAACTGTTGGAATTGATAAATGATTTCAGCACAGTAGCAGGATACAAAATCAACACACAAAAATCAGTAGCATTTATTTTCTCCAATAGTGAACATGCAGAAGGAGAAATCAAGAAAGCCTGCCCATTTACAATAGCCACCAAAAAAATAAAATACTTAGGAATTGAGTTAACCAAGGAGGTGAAAAATCTCTATAATGAGAACTACAAACCACTGCTGAGAGAAATTAGAGAGGATACTAGAAGATGGAAAGATATTCCATGCTCTTGGATTGGAAGAATCAACATAGTGAAAATGTCCATACTACCCAAAGTGATATACAAATTCAATGCAATCCCCATCAAAATTCCAAAGACATTTTTCTCAGAAATGGAAAAAACTATTCAGACATTTATATGGAACAATAAAAGACCACGAATAGCCAAAGCAATGCTCAGCAAAAAAAATAAAGCTGGAGGCATAACACTACCTGACTTTAAGCTATACTACAAAGCTATAATAACCAAAACAGTATGGTACTGGCATAAAAACAGACACACTGACCAATGGAATAGAATAGAGAATCCAGAAATCAACCCACACACTTACTGCCATCTGATCTTTGACAAAGGCACCAAACCTATTCACTGGGGAAGGGACTGCCTCTTCAGCAAGTGGTGCTGGGATAACTGGATATCGATATGCAGGAGAATGAAACTAGATCCATACCTCTCACCGTATACTAAAATCAACTCAAAATGGATTAAGGATTTAAATATACACCCTGAGACAATAAAACTTCTTAAAGAAAACATAGGGGAAACACTTCAGGAAATAGGACTGGGCACAGACTTCATGAATACGACCCCAAAAGCACGGGCAACCAAAGGAAAAATAAACAAATGGGATTATATCAAACTAAAAAGCTTCTGCACAGCAAAAGAAACAATTAAAAGAGTTAAAAGACAACCAACAGAGTGGGAGAAAATATTTGCAAAATATACATCTGACAAAGGATTAATATCCAGAATATATAAGGAACTCAAACAACTTTACAAGAAGAAAACAAGCAACCCAATTAAAAAATGGGCAAAAGAGCTAAGTAGGCATTTCTCTAAGGAAGATATACAAATGGCTAACAGACATATGAAAAAATGCTCAACATCTCTCAGCATCCGGGAAATGCAAATATTATATGCTTTTTAAAAAACCTTTGTTGAATGTCTAGCAGGTGCAAAACATTGTGCCGGGTGGTAGAGAAGAAAAGGAAGAAATCTAGTTGTGCTCAAAAGAGTTTCTAACTTACTGGGGAAAGGAATGAAAGTGAAGAGAACCATGAAGTTTAATGACAAGGTGGAGAAGAAAGAGGATGGAGTAGGTCTAGGAAGTAACGAACCTCAAGGTTACACAATGAAATAGAAACATTACATACATAATGTATGTGATGTTAAGTTTGGCCTAAAGGTTTCTTCAGACATAGTGAAATGTAACCTAACTTGATGTGCAAGCGGACTGTAACCTACCCTTGTAACAAATAGTCGAGTCTCAGCCAATTACAGGAGGCCAACGCTTCTGTACCTCACTTCCATTTACCGTATGTCACTTCCTTTTTTCTGTCTATAAATCTTAATTAACCATGTGGCAAAGGTGTAGTCCCTCTGAATCTATTCTGACTCTAGGGGTGGCCTGAATCACAAATCATTCTTTTTTTTTTTTTTTCTTGCTCAAATTAAACTTTATGAAATTTAATTTGCCTAAAGTTTTTGTTTTAACAGTGGGATATTTGAAAATCTCATTTTAGTGCTCCATTGTAGCTATTGAGAGTGCGCCCAAGCCCACAGGGATGGAAATGATAGCTCTTAAATCTTACTCATCTATTGTCCACAATGAACATTGTAGGCATTAGGTATTTCCAAAGGAGTACATCAATAGGCCTGCCTTGACTTATGATTATCCTACTCAACATACAACATGCCCTTTGAGTCATTTTTTCAGTGCTGCTCTACTTGACAAAACCACCTGTCCATTGTGCCACTTATACATGGACAAAAGTAAATTTATCAACAAATCCTGCTACACAAATTCCTTCTAATCTATCAAAAAATCAGGGCCCTGAGGCATTCAATCTCACCCCAGCTGTGCTCTTTTTTCCGCAAGGTAATGACAGAACCACAACACAGTCAAGGACGCATTTTTCTCTGGAATTGACTATTAATCACATCATTTTATAATGTAAATAGCAGAAGTGGTTTACACTGACTCTGAGACCTTGAAACCCTCCTGGGGACTCTATTTTCACTGGCTGTCCTCTGAGAATATGGAAGGGTAAGGAAGAAATGTGCTGAGGCAAAATCTACACTGCTTAGAAAGTATAAAGAAAAAAAACCATGCAAAAACTTCTGGTTTTAGAAAAATCCCCTGATCAAAAAAAAGTCTTGATAGACCAGTTAAGAAAAATCTCTGCTTCTGAGAAGACCAACCTCTGGGGAAGCTTTCACAGATGATAAAGTTAGCAGTCACCATGATTGAAAGGGGATATTATACTTTAAAATGTAATGCTGATGCTGTTAGGACAGATGTGGTTAGAAGAAGAAAAAAAAGGCTATACTGCGTATATCTAGAAATACTAAAATAGAAATAAAAATGCCTACTTTGCCATATTTTCCTAGGAGTCAGTATATTTACCCATTTTCAGTTAGGCAAGAAAAAGAAGATTTGAGTTGAAAATATTCTCCCTCTCAACAAGTTAAAAAGTTATCAACAGTTAGATGAACTATCATAAGCTGATGCGGTTTTATTCCATTCAATATTTACTGCCCAACGAAGGTCCTTTTCCCCATCCAACAGGAAATTGCTTTTCTTAGAAATGAAAAACATCCATCAACCCACGCAGTGCAAGTTTTATTATACATATAAAAATCCATATTTTACCTGCAGCCAATGTTTCATGGGGTGACATCACCCTGTCTAAACAGCAGTAGAGTTTGAGAATTAAGAAGGTCCTGGAAAAGTACTTGTGTAGTAAAAAGCTTAATGGATCTTTTTTAAATTAACAAGCCTTTTTTTAGAGTTATCTGTGGAATCTAGGTACAAGTATGGCTTGGTTGTCCAATTGTTTTAAGGAAGATTAAACAAATATATATATTTTTTCTCTCAAGGCTTCTTAGAGTTGGCCAAGTTTTTGCTAGGGTAGGGACTGGCTTTGGGGTGAGCATGGAGGAAAGTGTTTTCCTTGAGTTTAGATATTGCTGTTTCATGAACAAACCTAGTGTCATCAAGTAAGAGATACATAAAAATAGGTTCATTAGAAAATCAGACTTTCAAGAAAAGAGAATGCATATTATATTTGAAATTCGGCAAAGCCTGAAGAAAGAAGCATTTGCGAGTGTATAAGTAGTTGAACAAGTCTTTCATTTACACACAAAGCATATATAGCATCAAATCATATAAATTCTAGTCCACATAACATGACTTAGTCCCTAAGCAGCCAGCTGGGTTTGAGAGCAATTCGGCTGCCACAGAAGCCATGTTATAGATCACGAAGGTTGATTTGGCAAATTTGTTAGTTTGCGGGTGTTTCCTTCTTCTATGTATATTTAACTAGAAGCTCTGTAATTGATCTAAAAGTGTAACTGTCCCTGATAAGAAACACATTCTTCAGCCAAGAATACACAAGTAACCAAGTTTCAGGGCCATACATTTTCACTGTGCATTTCAACCCTCCTTGCAATCTACCAATGTCCCACCTTTAAAAACCCTCCACCAGGAAATTTACTATTGTTGTCTTGGCACTATTAATTAAAGGTATTACAATGATTTCTATCTGAAACTACTTTGAATTGATTGTTTTTACAATTTCATATCATGATATTCAAACTACTTTTAAAAGTACACCCACCATCGGCAGTACTATCTAAATATTTAACAAAGGCCACCTACTTTGGACATTTCCATCAAAACAGAATTTTTCATCATAAATGCTGACTATTTCTAATTACTATTCTAAATAAATACTGCCAAATTCATCTTTAAAGCCTCTGGTTAACACTGGCACTACTCCATAATGTTCAATTTTAGATATTAAATATTTAATACTAATAATTCTTCTATTTGCATAAACAGAAAATGTATTTCCCAGCTCTTAGAACCTAAGCTATTAACCTTATTAAATAACTAGGCAATTTTATTGTCTGCAGATACCAACAGAAAGCAAACCAACAGCTTTACTGTTCCACCTTAAAGACTATCTTACCTTTTAATTCACCTGGACCACAAGCATTCAGAAAAGCCAAACATTTCTCTGTGTTTGTTGAGGAGAAAGAGGGTTTACTTGGGTTAACCTACAACCAGATTTAGTAAGGTAAGTCTTTCATTCAAAGATTGAACTGTGCTTTAAAATTCCATAATTATCATTACATACTTTTAAAATCCTGGAGCACGGATGTCACAAGAGTAAGTTTCACTTTATTGCTACAGACACAAAACATCTCAAAGAAAATAGGAAAACAACACTCAACAATCCAGCCAAGACAACATCAAAGTTAATTTGGCACATCCTAAGGGTCAAGCATGCAGCAAGGTAACATTGATTAAACTCTCTCAGCAAAGATCAATCAGAAAGATGTCAGCAGAGTTACCACAAGAGAGAACCATCTGATTCTAAAATGTCAACAAACATAATTTTGCAAGATCAGGGTTCCTACATTGCAATGGATGGATCTCAGATATACTGATAGCATCACCCAGATTGTAAGATTTCTACATTTCAAGAATTTGGGGGAAAGCTGTGTGATTACATTTTGTTCTATATTTGGAAAAATTAATAATTACTCACTTGTGTGAGTAAACAAAGAAGACTCAATTTGTATTTGGAGTTGGTTAGCTTTATTGAGCCAAAAGAAGACAACAGAAGGGGCAACCACCTGAATAAATATTGTCTATTATTTAAGAAGCTAAGATAAGAATGAAAAACATCTTATTCGTCTGCCTCCCTCAATGTCTGAATTTCTATCAATGTCAAATCATTTCTTGCCATCATTCTCTGAAGATGTCTTCTTAAAAATGCAAATATTCTTGGGGAGGAGAATTTATTCAGGGTTACAGTTCCTATATATGATGCCTTTTTGTGCATTAGAAACATGTGTCCTATTGGGTAGATGCTGCTCCACTGGAGCGAGGCTGTTGCGGATCTGAGTTCAGTTTCAGCCCTCAACAGTCCCCACAGCCTGCAGTGTTTGTGTATAGCAGAACTAGATTGCCTGCTGATGTTCAATAAACTCGGCTCTTATTTCCTTGTAAGGCTTCACATTGTTGTTGATGTGCCTGAAAAGTAATTTCCTCCTTAGCCTAGGCAAAACCTTCATGAGAGACTCCAAAATGAAATTTCACCAACATTCTATTAGCAACCCTGAGAGAAGACTCAGGCTCTAGGCTGACCCTGCCTGGTACTTCAAGGACACTTGTTCCAACTAAACCTCTTATCCCTGACACCCTTGATGGCTGCCCCCCAAGAGGAAACCCTTTAGGTCATCCAACCTTCTTTAATTTTACCCCCTACCATCTCCCCACCCCCAACCAACTCTTTCTTCTACTTAAAATCTTCTTTCAAAACTTTTATTCCTGGAGCTTTGGTTTAGTGGTGTACTGGCACTAGCTCATATGGGAATGCTAGAGCCAGATGTATGCATCTCTTCCCAACTCCATGTTCAGTAATGTCGTGTTGGTAGCTTGAAATCGGCCATAATGGGAGTATTTATACCACAGAAATCAGCAAACACTGCAAATGAGAGCTTTTCTTAAGTGAAGAGCCAATGTTTAAACATTTACCAGCACACCATTGCTCTGATTCAAAAATGAAAAAATTCTCCCACCCTCTCACAAAATTAGTTTATTTTCATTATTATTTTTTTAATCAGCTGAAATCTGGTTCTCCCAAGATATCACCATTTATCTTGAAGCCCTCTCCAGTGGAAGTAGGTTGTTTTACCATATTCCTGTAACATATTTCTTTCAGGTAGCCCTTTAAAGCACTATAGTGAAGAAATACTTTTCCTTTACACCATTATAACATCCGATGTATAATTTTGTCATGATTTGCCTCATCACATTATGTTATGCATCTGCCTTCCTACTTTCCTGAAAGCTACTTGAGGGAAAGAGCCATGTTAGACTAATATTTGTATATCCGGTGGATTCTCTTTGCTTCTTATTGCTGTTCAGAACTGTTGTTCTGATCATCCTCCTATCATTTCTGCTTTCAGATTATATCATCCGGCTCCACTTTCTCTGCATCTCCTACTTGCAGTCACATCTACATCTAGAGCGGCTCTTTCACATTCAATGGGAGCTTACAGTCCTCCTTTCAACCCTGAGCCCGCTCTCATGCTGGGCAACTTCAACATCCTTGAGGATGTCTCATGAAATTTGCAACCACAAAGATTCACTATTTTTTCAACCCCATTCTATTTCAGCTACTGTCTCCTAAGACCATATCCTGGACCTTCATTTCTCCAGGAAATTTTCCACTTGAAATATACTTAACTCCAAGTTCTCACTGGCTGAAACAATATCTGTTCGTCTACCATACTTCCTTTTTAACTTTGCCAGACTACTAACAATACATCTTTCATTCTTCCTTTTTTTCACAGGTCATTATACTCTTTTCAGCTCCGCATATTTCCGTAACAAACTTAAACTCTGTGAAGAATTATTTCAATCACTTTCTTGCCAGAACTTCCGCCTCATTCATTCTGTTATCCACCCGTGGCATTGACCCTGACATCACTCACCCTCTGATAGGTACTAGCAGCCACTTTCTGTCTTCTTATATCTGGCCTGCTGAGCCTGCTGAGAGAGAGAAAAAAAGACAACTGCACAGATTGTTTTCATGACAGAGTCATAGTCTCCAACTGCAGATCGTCACCAAGTGGCTCTCTGTAATCTTTCTATAAATCTCTAATCTGTTCTTGCTTTCATTTAAAAAAAAATTATTGTGGTAAAATACACATACAATATTTATCATTTTAATCATTTCTAAGTGTCTTGCTTTCATTTTTACAGAAGGTTTTCTAAACATTTACCACTCTTCCTTGAAACCTCTGCACTATTCTTACCCCTTTCACAGCACAAACTTTTCTCCTGATTCATGGTTAAAAGTAAGGCTGTCATGCAAGCCCACTCCTAACATTTGTAGAGCCCAGGGCAAGAGTACAAATGAAGGCCTTCAGCTACAGCCTACCCACCTGCTTTTCTTCTATCCTGCTCCTTCCTTCCCACACTGTGAGGAGCCTTCCTAACGAACCTATGGACACCCCAACCTGTATGTCTAAGCTTCATCTACATCCCCCAACCTGTATGTCTAAGCTTCATCTACATCCCCCAAACAGATGTCTCTTGGCCATCACTCACACCAAACAGCGCAAACACCAGTGTCGTAGTCCTCACTAAGGAAGACAGATCTTGGGAAAGAAACTGTGCAGGCCCTGGAAGTGAAATGAGGTCATTTGGGAAGAAAAACCTAAGTAACAATTACCTGGAGCATGGTTTAGAAGGAGAGATTAAAATTCTAAGTGAGCATATCCTATTAGGTCCACTGACTTCTCACCTCATGAAGAGGACATCGCCATAGGGGGACCATGGCAAGGGCTCCAATTGCCTAAGTTCCCCTTCCTTTTTTATTTTTTTATTTATTTATTTATTTATTTATTTATTTATTTATTATTTATTTATTTATTTATTTTGTATTTTTTAAAGTCACTAGTTAGTGACTTTTCCTTCAGGTGGAAAAAAATTTTTTTTACCATTTTTTTATTAACATATCCATCATCATTGCAAATTTTAATCCTTCCCCATGCCCACCACCCAAACTATCACTCCCCAACCCCCTCCATATGTACCCCTATCCCTAGTATCTTAGCTTTGTTCTCTCCTTCTGAAAGGTCAGCATATTATTGTGGTCTTTTCTTTCTTTCACTTTCTGTTTTTCTTTCTATCTTTCTTTCTTTCTTTCTTTCTTTCTTTCTTTCTTTCTTTCTTTCTTTCTTAGCACACAGATATGAGTGAGAACATGCGGTATTTCTCTTTCTGTGTCTGGCTTATTTCACTTAAGATAATTGTCTCCAGGTTTCTCAGACAACTACAGATAGAACTACCATACAATCCAGCAATCCCACTAACGGCTATATGTCCAAAGGAATGGAAATCATCATGTTGAAGGGATACCTGCACTCCCATGTTCATCACAGCTCTATTTATAATAGCCAAAATATGGAACCAACCTAAATGTCCAACGGCAGACAATTGGATAAGGAAAATGTGGTATATGCAACATGGAATACTACTCCTTACTTCTTTATACTGCGCCATTTACAATCCATACCCCAGCCACACCAAAAAAAAAAAAAAATGCTATTTCTAAAACAGGCCATGGCTCAAAACTCTGTGCCTTTGACCATTCCCTTCTCTCTGTCTGAAAGTTCTTTTCCCCATTCCCTAGTTTATTAAACTAACTCCTCTTAGCCTCAGTTTACCCATCATCTCCTTTGAGAAGACTAATTAACTATACTTTCCCTGTGCTCGTACATTACCTGATTCATTTCTCTATTACTGTAAATATCACATTGCTGTGGCATGTTTCTATATATTCATCTCTAGAACTAACTACACTGCAAGCTACTGAAGGGAATGGACTATGTTCTCTCCATTCTTTTATTCATTGATTCATTCACTGATGCTAGAACCTTTTTCTAATTATGCAATGGCACTGTGAATATAAACAAAGTAGTAAACAACAAACATTGTTTGAATAATTAATGGATGACTACTTACTTTTTATATTTCTGTAATATTTTAAGTTAAAATGTGACTTTTTATTTTATTTCTTCAAATTGACTAAGAGATTTGTGTATTCAGTCTTTTTTTTAAAATAAATTTCAATTATTAAACAAAGACTGCTTTCATTTTATCCAATAGGATTTCTATAAATCAGAAAAAAAGACCCACTAATGTGCAATCTGGAATTTTAGGTCCCCTCAAAGCAGACCCTGTTCTGAACAAATAGTTTATTTTGGAGGTGATCCCGGAAAGATTGTGAAGGAGTAGAAATGAGATAGCAAAAGGAGGAGAGCTAAGAAAAGGTGTGTTAATAATTGGTTACTGCTATGGGTATTTGTACCAATAGTGTCTGCTACATTACCTCTGTGCATTCTCAAAGAGAAACAAGAAAATAAACAACTTTTGAGTGGACGTTAACTAGAAAAAAATCTCAGAGATGCTCTGGTCTCATTCTTCTAACGTTCAGATTCATCTGCTTCAGGAACTTCAGGTTACTCTACTTAATGACCCAGTGTTTGAGGCTCTCAACATTCTCCCTGTATTTTTATACATACAAACCTCATCATTTATATTAATGAAGAAAATTAAGCAGTAAACTCCTCTAACCTGCTATGTCAAATGAAATGTAGACAGTTAAGTAAGGTAAATCACAGATTCTCCACCCTGAAGTTAAACGTGTGCTAAACCCTTAATATTCACAAAAATTAAGTCCCAAACTCTTACTTCCCAAATACTACCTTAGAAAACCATCCCCCCTCCCTCCCCGCAATAAAATATTTTCAATGAATACAAAACAAAATTTCACTGAGGAGGAAGTGCTAGCACCACTTGCTAGGTAAGTGATAAAAATTCAATTCCATGCTGTATCAAAATTCAAGTTTCTTGATTTTATGGACATGTGTGAGGAAAGTTGAAATTGTAAATGTTTAAAACTGCTAATGCCAAGTGTATCAGTCAGCTTTTTCTGTATAAAAATCACCCTAAAACTACTGAAATATAACAATATGCATTTATTTCTTGTTCATACATCTGTGTGTTGACTGGAATTCAACTGATCTAGACTGGGCTCAGGCTTAATTCTAAGATGCAGCCAGGGTTCAAATCTGTTTCACATGTATATGGTCCTCTTCGGACCAGAGAGCTACCTAGACCATGTATATTTCAAGGCAGAGACACAGACACAAGAGGGCAAGCCCAATTACACAAACACATTTCAAGCCTCTGTTCACATCACATTCACCAGCATCCCACTAGCCAAGGCAAGTCGTATGGCCAAGCCTATGGGATACGGTAGTATACAATCTTCCTATAGAGATGAAGAAGGAGAGAATGATTATTTGCTGAACGATAATCTGATCTACCACATAAAGTCAGAAGTACTATAGTCCCCCCTTATCGATGATTTTGCTTTCTGAGGTTTCAATTAACCATGATCAACCAAGTTCAAAAATATTAAATGGGAAGTTCCAGAAATACATAATTCATAAGTTTTAAATTGCATGCCATTCTGAGTAGCATGATGAAATCTTTCACTGTCCTGCTCCATCCTGCCTGGGATGTGAATCATCCATTTGTCCAGTGTATCCATGCTGAAGATGCTACCCGCCCATTAGTCATCTTAGTCATCGACATTGTCTGCTCCTGACACCTAACCGTTAACATCAACATGGCTGGGTGATGATCCAGGATCACCTGGTGATCCTCCTTCTGACATTGTCAGAAGGTCAATAGTAACCTAACGCTGCATCACAATGCTTACATCATTCAACTAATTTCGTCTCATCATGTAGGCATTGTATCATCTCACATCATCATCATCAGAAGGGTGAGTGCAGTACAATAAGATATTTTGAGAAAGAGAGAGATCACGTTTACATTAATTTTATTATAATATATTATTATAATTTTATTATTATTTTATTATTGTTGTCGTTAATCTCCCACTGTGCCTAAAGTTTAATTTATAAATTAAACTTTATCATATGTATGTATAGGAAAAAACACAGGGTTTGGTACTATCTGTGGTTTTAGGCATCCACTGGGGGTCTTGGAATGTACCTATGCATGAGGGGGGATTACGCTCATTGTTCCATGTCAATTTTTACCTTGAAATAGAGACATCAAGCAAGCCTCCGCCAAGAACGTATCACAATGAGACTACATTCAACAGTTAGGAGTTCAAAGTGGATCTTTTTTTCTAGTTTGGCCCACGAATATTTTGTAAGCAACATCTAATACATCTTCACATTTCTGTGTTTTATAAACAGTTCAACAAATTAGATGTCAAAGAATCCTAAGGGCGGAAGTTTCCTGATAAGAGGAATCTCATAAAGAAATTACAGTATATTTAGAAACTAGAATGACATTTCCATCCTTTATCTGTTTACCACTTGAACTTTAGCAACTATATGGCAACGCACTAAAAGTCTTCCTAGTCATTTTCTTGGTGATTTTTCCAGCCTCCTGAAAAATTATAGACCCAACAATAGTTCAAGGACTTCATAATTCACCAAAATTGTCTAAACTTCTGGAAAAGCTCTTTTTTCTGAATTGTTCAGTTTGAGGTCTTTCTCAGTCTGTGGAATTTATGAATAAATCCATTTTTGCTATGGTATCTGTTTATGGTAAAGAGATAAAAAGTGATTTTGATTTTTGAGACACCAGCAGTAACAGCAGTATTAGCAGCAACAGCTATTACAATTACAGCTCTGACCAGTAACTATAAAAGTACCACTTTACACATAAGCCTCATGAAAGTGCCCCAGCATGGTGGCATGATTCAAGGAGTTGTTTTTCTCTTTACTGATGTGTGTCCTTACATTTTGGGGAGTTATTTATGATTTTTTTCTTCCCCTGATGCTCTTTAGATTTCTGGTCAGTGATATTTTATCACAGATAGGAAAAAAACAATACTTAATTAGGTTTTTAAAAGGTTTGACTTTAGCTCTAACCACAGTGATTTTATCACAGCATGGGCAGAAAGAGGAGAGAAGCCAGCACAAAGTAGTGAAAAGGAAGTCTCAGCAGGCAAGATGGCAAAGTTTTTTAGTGAGAAAATTAGGTTGGACTGGATACACACGAAGTACACTCTAGCAAGCAATTGATAATGTAAAATTTGGTATTTAGAGGGCATCTTTTACTCTAAGAATTCAAGTAACTTTCCAGCCACAAAGTACCCATTCTTAACAACATTCGTGGGGTCAAGAAGCAACACTTGCCAGGTTAGACTTGCAAAGGAGGAAACAAGAAAGCTGAGCTATCTGGTCAAACAAAAACATATCAATCAGGATCTTTCAGTCTAGCCTCTATACAAACTAAATGATGTTAATCTAATACAATCAGGTGGTCCTAGAATGTTAAGAGTATGGCAAACAGAGGAATGAGATTACATTAAGTGGGAATGGGCTTGAACCCCAGTGGCTATGTGACTCTCGTAGAAATCATATATAACATAATATTTTCCCAAGGGTGTTAGTTTGCTATTTGTGGATATCAAAGGCCACGATAAAAGAAGACTTCATTTTTGGTACTATTTCTGACAGAAAACTTCCAACACACACACACACACACACACACACACACACACACAGAGTCACCTAAATGTGTCACCCTTAGAATAAAATAAATATTTAAATATACCAGATTATAAAGTTTACAAAGGAGTAAATCAAACACTAACACAAAATGCAGAAATAAATGAAATATACAAGCAAGAGTTCTAGCAAAATAACTAAATAACTTTATTTCCTATTATAAAAAGACTAGTTTTATTTATTGCAGTATTTAGAGTTCTTACATAAATTTTATGATAAATGACAAACTCTTAGATAAATGATAAACAGACATTTTTTAAAATGTTATTACTCATTCTAATCTTATTATTGTAACGTTAAAATATATTTTAACAACTAAACGAGTAAATGCCCACTCATCACTCTCATTTTCCAAAATCAGTGAAACCTCATTTCATCATGAATTGTGGTAAATATATAAAGTCTCTCAGAAATAATTCCCTTATCGCATATAAAAATGAATGGCTCCTTACCTTTGGAAAATAAAGTGTAAATTCCACCAATGGTATAGATTTGATCAACTTATTCCACATAAGGATGTGGGTTTTTTCCCCCGGCTTTATTGAGGTATGATTTACAAATAAAAATTACATATATTTAGGGTATATAATGTGATGTTTTGTTATATGTATACATTGTAAAATGATTATCACAATCAAGCTAACTGACACATTCATAACTTCACATAGTTATCATTTTTCTGTATGGTGAGAACGCATGAGATCTACTCTCTTAGCAAATTTCAAGTATACATCAACTATAGTCACTATGCTGTACATTATGTCTCCAGTACTTCTTCATCTTACAGCTAAATGTTTGAACCTTTGACCAATATCTCTCCTTTTCTCTCACCCCACAGTCCCTATTAACCACCATTCTACTCTCTGTTACTATGTTTGACTGTATTTTAGATTCCACATATGTGAGTCCATGCAGTATCTGTCTTTCTATGTCTGGCTTATTTTACTCGGCATAATGTCCTCAAGATTCATGCATGTTGCTGCAAAAGGAAAATGGCAGGATTTCCTTTTATAAGGTTTAGTAATATTTCATTGAACATATATATCACATTTTCTTTATCCATTCAGCTGTCAGTGAACACTTGGGTTGTTTCCATATCTTGGCTTTTGTGAATAATGCTGCAGTGAACATGGGAGCAAAGATATCTCTTTTATATATTGACTTTATTTCCTTTGGATATATACCCAGAAGTGGGATTTCTGGATCATATGGTAGTTTTATTTTTTAATTTTGTGAGGAGCCTCCATACTGTTTTCTATAATAGCTGCACAATCCATATTCCCACCAACAAGGGTTCCCTTTTCTCCACACCATTGCCAACACTTATCTTTTGTCTTTTTTATAATAGCCATCCTAACAGGTATGGAATGGTATCTCATTATGGTTTTGATTTGCATTTCTCTGATGATTAGTGATGTGAGCGTCTTTCCATGAATCTGCTGGCCATTTGTATGTCTTCTTTGAAAAATGTTTGTTGAGGTCCTTTGCCCATTTTTAAATCGAGCTTGGCTTTTTGCTATTGAGTTGTTTGAATTCCTTATATATTTTGGATATAATATATCCGATAAGAACTTGTTTAGAGGACTATTATTTCATGTATTCATTCAATTTCTTCAGAAACTTTCTGCCCAAAGACGTAATACTATTTATAGAAACTTCCCACTGACAGTATTAACATAATGTAGTTGAATACTGAGAGCTCGAATGAGAAAAACAGCAATACAAAAATTATCAATATGTTTGTTTTTTAGGGTTCTAGAATAAAATCCTTGTTATCTTTATAACCCAATAATTTACCCTCTCACTATCTATGGAAAATCGCAGATAAAATCAAACCTAGGAGAAGATTAGGAATGCTAACAGAAATATGCAAAAAAAAATTTTTTTATTTTGTCTTGTTTTTTACTCTGGGGACAGGAGAGGATATTATAGCTGTTGTTGAGATTTTGTGTGTTAGAACACATACACACACACACACACAGAGTTTTGAAAAAGAACTTACAATACTTGTGTGGTGTCCACAGAAGTGGATTAACAAAATAAAGACAGATGGCAGTGAATTAATCTAACAACCAACTCTAACACTTTACAGCTATGTTACCATTACACACTTTTCTACTGTACTAATTCAGACTTGAACTTGACACTGATCACAGAAATATACGCATATTTTCAACACCATCTGCTGCATAAGTACAATTCAAGGGAAAGGAGTTAGCCACCATGGGATGTCAGTAGTAAAAGCTGAGTCTAGGGCAACACTCCTCTAATGAGAAAAGGTAAAGAGCTTGGGTGGCCCAGTTGCTGACAGAGTTCTATTTGCCAAAATCCAACTAACACTTCTTCCCTTCAAAATATTCTTCCAACAACAAGAGTGGTAAAACACACAGACCCTCACGTGGAGTAACCCGGTTATGACTGATATATCTTTAAAATAAGTATTCAACTTGAATTGAAAATCAATAAAGGTTGCATAAACAGACTCTTCATTTATTATTTTTCTGTCAGTAAAATTGAAAATCAGCAAAGAACAGGGAGATTTTCAATGTGCCTAGTGTGGAAAGAAAAATTAAATGTTCTGTATACACGTAGCTAAAAATACATTTTTCCTGTAAAAATACACAGGAAAGTCAATTGCCATGCTGCCAAACAAACATCAGAAGTACCAAGCTTTCCAGAAAACTCTTATCCATCCTCACTAACCAAATTCTTCACAATGAACCCTAGATTAAGCCTAGAGGCTTGAGATCACTTTTGGTCAGGATGTATGGAGAAAGTTATAGGTATGTCAAAATTACACAACAATCATGCATTTCAGGCTGCCCATCTCTGGGTGAAGGAAACAAAACATTTGATCATGATGATTCTGAATTGTTTAATGCACTGTTTTGACAGACTTTAAATTCTTAAAGTAAAAATAAAACCTCTTAATAATAAAACAGAAACAAAGACAAAAATACAGCTAAGCAACAGAGAGTATAATGAAAGACATTTGAAGATATTTTGACATTATTCCCCAGACAAAATTCTTTTCATAAATTTGTAAACTAGAGCAAAAAATATTCATGAAGTGAGGAGAGAAAACAACAAAAACATTTTCAAAAATAAATAAATTGTTTTGAAATTATACCAAGCAGCACATTTTCAACATTAGCACTAAACTTTAAATATAACTGAATACAAAAACAAAAGGAAACAGAAAACATTAACATAAAGGGGTTCGCCCTTATTGTAATATCTGTAAATGTTTAATAAACTCAAAAAGACCCATACATCCCAATTCTGGGTATATACCCAGAGGAATGGAAATCATCATGTTGAAGGGATACCTGCACTCCAATGTTCATCACAGCTCTGTTTACAACAGCCAAGATATGGAACCAACCTAAATGTCCACCAATGGATGATTGGATAAGGAAACTGTGGTATATATACACCATGGAATACTACTCTGCCATAAAAAAGAATGAAATACTACCATTTGCAACAACATGGATGAGCCTGGAGAAACTTATGTTGAGTGAAATAAGCAAAGCACAGAGGGATAAATACTGCATGTGCTCACTCATATGTGGGAGCTAAGAGAGAAAGAAGGAAGGAAGGAAAGACCACAGTGGTGCATTGGACTTGCAGAGGGAGAGAACATACCTTAGGATACAAAGTGGAGTGGGGGTAAGGTAGGAGGCGGAGGGCAGTTGGGAATAATTGGGTGAAGGACATGGGGTACAAATGCAACTTGTGGCAATGGGCATGCTGCCAGTATGAATCTGGCCTTCACATCATAGACACAAGAGGTGACAATCAGCTTCATATCTCATGAATATTCATAACCAATTAAAAAAAAAAGACCCACACAAAGTAGCAAAACAGCCACAAATGATGTTTTACTCTCTTTCTAGCCTTTAATTTACTGGTAAAGTAATGGATATCGAGTAAATAATGCAATTAACCAGGAAAAGAAAGCCCTAAGGATAGATATAGTTATGCAACTCCACCTCCCAGATGTTCCAAGACATTCCAAAATTAAAATTCCCTATCATCAAATGAAGTAACAGATAAAGGGTTCCAATATTTACTTGAAATATATGGCGTGCTGTTAGATTTAAACAGACAGTGTTTGATAATGTTTTAACTATATGATATGCTGTACTACTGAAAATATAAGGTAAAAAATAAAATATAAAATGCATATTTGCGTATTTTATGGTCTCATAGTTCTCTATTCTTAAATCAATTAAAATGCTGTATGTGTATGTTTTGTTATTATAGTAAGCCAGGTTCAAGAGCGAAGAGAGTGTTCCCATTTCCATTTAATAATAATAGTAATAATAAACTTTATAAGCATTTTGGAAAACGTTGCTAAAAATATGGCTTAGTTTTAAGAAAAGTTTAGATTCATCATCTACATGCATAATGCACAAAGGTGATGCAAAAGACTAAAGGAACCTTGCAGCAGTTTTGTGTGAGAAACTGGAAAGAAAATAAACTGCAACATACCATTCCCTCTATAAAGGATTTTGCAAACTTGTAAAGTAAGTTTACTTATAAATATTAGTAAAACTTGTAAATGCTTGCAAAGTAAAATACGTTTCAGAGCCAGGATGAGAAACAATGATAATCAAGGGATTTGCAAAGAATTTAGAAAAACATATAAGAAAGAAACTAGAGGCATCTGTACACATTGTGAACATTGCATAGAGTGGGAATTTTGATGGGCTTTTGATTATGGGCAAGCAGAAGTGTAAATATTGTTTCAAGGATTAAAATATATAAGAAGCAAAGGGATCTCATACTTGTGTTTGGTTTTGTTTGTTTTGCTTTTGTGTTTCAGGCAAGTGTCATGTGTGGCATACGTTAAAGCCAAATAAAGGTTTGTGTATGGAAATTAATGAATTTAATTACTCTTTAATATAGATTGAAATAACAGAACACGGAAATAACCAGAGACGTACAGTGTTATTCACATGCAAAATTCTTGGTGAGCCTCCCTGCTTCTTCAGCAGAGGGCACTCTGCAATGAAAAGTGGCTGGAAGCCGAAGATGCTATCTTTCCAATATAGTATCCAAGAATACAGTTACAGTGTCAGACGCAAAAGAACTGCCTTCCCACCTTAACTCCTCTTATCTGTGTGAAACTATAATGGTCGTGCTACCGTGGTCAGATAGGAGTAAATACACACCTATTCGTGGCTAGTCTGTTGCTCACCCTCCACCTTCCTGTTACCCAAACTACTCAAGCTGCCTTCTTGGTCTGTTGTGAACATATATGTGTAGCAAAGTGATCAATCCTATGAAAGCTGAGAAATCACTACAAATTGCTGAAAATATGAATTCTCTGACACAAAAACACCTTATTAAAAATTTGATGGTTTCAAATGGAAAACACTATAGAATTAAATCTTCCATTCTGCTCCAAAACAATACTGAAAGGAGGATACCACTTCCTTCTACTTTCCCAGCCCCATTACATGATTATGGTTATCACAGTCTAGGAGCCTCAGTTGCCTGAACAATTGGGACCACAGAGAATGCTGAAGAAGACAAAATGAGAACATAGCTGAGTATTTAACAGCATAGACTTTGGAGTCCAGGGCCCAGGTTCTGCCACTTATTTAGTAAACTGTGTGATCTTAAGCAAGTTACTTAACCTTGCAAAGCTTTAGTTCTTTATATTTAAATCAGTATTTGCAGGTATGAGAAACTAAATGAAATAATGTATGTCAAGTGTTCATCTTTTGACATACCAAGCACTACGGACATTTCAGTTCTTATCGTCATTAATAATAACATTTATTTGTCAGTGCCATCTGCTTCTCATCAATTCATTACTTTCTACTCTTAGAACATACCTTATTTCTCAACTGTACCTCAATAAAACTGGAAAAAAGAATGTATTCACTTGTTTAAATATTTTTAGAATCATAAAAGTAATATAGTTATGTAAACAATTTAACAGTAAAGGGTCTAAAATAAGGATAAAAGGCCCCATCCCTCTCTGTCCCTCCATTCCTACTTTATTGAGAAAATATTTCTAAAATTTAGCATTAAAAATTTAGACCTTATCCATAAATATTATGTGAGGGTACTTCAAAAAGTTTGTCAAAAAATAGAATTAAAAGATAATACAAATCCTTCCATGAACTTTTTAAAGTACCCTCACAAACACACACACACGTGCGTGTGTATATTGATAATACATGTATGTATACACATATATAACTATAATATACATCTTTTCTTCAACCTGTTCTTTTCACTTAAAAGCTTATCTCAGACATCTTTCATGTCAGTACATATAGTGCTATCTTGTTATTTTTAATAGATTTGTAGTATTCTATCCCCTGGCTCAACCATGATTTGTGTAGCCAGTCCCCCCATTGGCGAATATTCACATTGTTTCTATGTTTGTATTACAAACAATACTGCTGCAAAGAATATTCTTTCACATCAATCTTTGTATACGTGTGCAAATATATCCATACAGCAAATTCTTAGTGATGGAATTGCTAGGTCAAACATCAGGTACTCTTTAAAGATTGGCCTACAAATATGTTACATCAACTTACATACCTCCTGACCACTTACAAGAATAACTACACATTCACTTTGCTAGTACTCTTTGTTATTGTACTGTTATTTGGGGGATATAAGCTATGTCCTAAATTAAAATGCAAAGTCATACAGAAACAGCAAAAGATAAGATCTTTCCTATCTTTTCTTTTTCCCAAAGACACACACACAGTGCCTGACAGACTGTTCAGCCCATAGGAACCCTCCAGATTTGTTGATTTAGTGAGTGATGAGAGAAAACACTGGAGAAATGATATAAGTGAATGGATTCTATAGTATATCTAGGAAAATGCAACACTCAATAAAAGCTTTCTTACTGTTTTCTTACATCTTATGTCTACCCATAGAAGTATTATTTGCCAACAGTTTCAAAGAACTGTTGTCACAAAAGATATGGTGTATAAATAAACCTCTTTTTCAAACTCAGAGTTTAGCTTGCATTCTTTAATGTCACTGTAGTGCACTAAGTCTTCAGGTGGTGGCACCTTAGTGGCTTCAGAAGTCTTACCAAGACTAAATTACTCCCCAAAATTTTTGGATGGGGAAATTACTATCAATTAATGCAATTAGGATCAATCTGAAAGCTAGCATGAGGTAGCAATTGAATAGTTGAAACCCCAGTAATTCAGATTTGGCAAAAAGTTAAATGGAGCACCAAAAATAGGCTAGAGAATTGTCCGTGGGTATTATAGAACATTTCAGCAATATTGGGTATAGTATAGTACTGTTCTACCAATTACATGAGGTGGCAGCTAATGGTTTAGGGAGCTATGGTATTTGATGACAAGCTGTAGCACTTAAAATGCCAGCTATTAATTTTGTTGTCTATTATTTATTTTAAATATTGGTCATACAGTGTCATCTGGACTTCAGGCCATTAGAAATCCTCTAGATAGTATAATTTCTGTGAAGGGAAATGTACCTATCACTTTATTATTTAACAACATTTGTCATTGCTGAATGATGGTAAGGGATGAGATGTTTTGACTCATAAGAGCACTTATATGCGTTCTCCCATTTCCTTCAGGCTGAAAATTCTGCAAGACATTCTTCTTTGAGGCATTTACGTATTAGACTCAATGGCATTTAATAAGCATTACTATCAAGGAATGGAAATTAACATTTTTGAGCACCTAAAATGTCCCTGACATCATCCCAGGCTCAATATGTATATTATTTCATTTAACCCTTACCACAGCCTTGCCAAATATGTACTAATATGTATAATTTTTACATACGTGGAAGTGGGCACAGAGAATTTGAGTGACTTGCTCAGAGGTTCAAAGCTAGTTATCTGCCTCCAAAGCTTATGTTCATCCTACTGTACTGCTACGAATACTTTTCTGCAGCTATCAAAACTTAAAGAAAATGTTTTCAGATAAGAGCCTAAGCAAAAAGAAGACACAGAATTTTAAAGTCTGGGAATTTTTAGCATTGCAATGAGCTAGCTCTTCCAATCAGGAAGGAATTATAAGCAATGATGAATGCGATTGTCCAATTTACAAACAGGCAGAGGAACACTAAGTATCCTTAGTCGATTCTGGACTGCTTTTACTAACAGAACAGAGCAGACTTGTAGACAATCTGGGAATACAGACCTCTTAAAAATTATATTTGACCTTGAATTGCATTATTTTCTCATTTGAATTATTTTAGGTCTTATTTCCCAGCCATTAGCTTTCAAAACATTTTGTTAAAGGGGAATTTATCCCATGCTGGACAGACCTGATTCAGAGGCAATGGACATCATCTACTGCATTTGCCATTCCAACCTCTGCTTGATTTCTTCTAAAATCAGTTCATATGCTCAGACTAATATTGAGGACCAGTGAAAGTAAAATCCCCACATGTCAAAATGAATCTGATTTTAGAAACATAAAGAAAAGCCATGCTAGAATATAACCAAGGTAATAACTAAATAAAAAAGGGGCAAAAATGCAAATTGGTAGGAGGAAACAGAGGGATTGTTTTGTGGTTTGGATAAAATAAAGAACAGAAACATACTTATTAGGCAATGAAATTTAATATATTTTGCTATCCAGTATGTGTTTTTTAAAAAGCTAAAGGTAAAGACAAAGAATTCCACAGACGAAATTTTACACAAGACCACGAGGCAGATAATTGAGGGTTTGACTTATACCACTTCAAAACTTGGTAGCAGATCAAAGATTTCATAGTTGGTATACTATACTCAGTTCTCTGACCCATGCTTCTTAGGAACACAAACTCTATGTTCCTCAGGCCACTGCCTAAGGATTATTTCATCCAAATTATTTTATTATTTTATCCAAAGATAAAATATTTTTCCAAAGAATTATTTTATCCAAAGATAAAATCACAATCCTATATTTAAGTTGCGTATTGTTTCCAAATTGCTTTATCAGCCTTTAAATTTTAATTTTTAAAAACCTGTATATAATAATAAAGAACTCAAAAAAAGAGAGAATTTTAAGTATAGATGCAAATTTCAGTGCATATATGAATAAAGTTAGCAATATTTTCTTTATTAATTCCTTGTTTATTCCTTTATAAATAGAATGCCCTTATTAACTCAGGTGTTACACAATTAAATGAAATAGAAATACTTTCGTGTAGTCAAATGGCTTTGAGAAAAAGAACATACTTAGTACTTACCACAAACATGGCATTCTACTAAGTATTTTAAATTTATGATTTTCTTCAATACTTAAGACAACTCTACGAAGAAAGTATTATTATCACCCATTTTAGGAATGGGGAAGCTGACTCTGGACAAAGACAAGTATCACATTCCAGTGACACAGCCAGCAAATTCCCCCCCACCCCCCAGGTTCTTTCTACTACACCACATGGCCTCTTTTTCATAAGTTTAGGAGAACTGAGAGGCACCAGCTGGGAGTGAGAGAAATGGATTTCAGCCCCTGGTCCACCATTTCCTAGATAGAAGACCTTCAGGAATACGATTAACCTAATTCTATATTCCCTCCTCTGTAGAGTGAGAATAATAATAGATCGAACTCTTAGGGTGGATGCAAAGGTTAAATGAGTAAGTGCTTAATATATGCTGGTTAATATTATTAATTTCCAAAAAGAATTATATGCTGCTTAGGTACAGAACAAATACAAAAATAAATTGAATAAATCAGGGTAGGGTCCATAGTATGAAAGAAAAAAGAAATAGCAACAAGGGGAGTCAATACAGTTGTGCTGAGACTACAAGCTGTCTAGAGGCCAAGGCAACATATGATACCACTCTCTCTTTCAAAGAACAGAGCCTACATCAGCTTTTTACTGAAGACAAAGTGTTTTCAGGGTAGAGGAACTCAAACAGGGTATTCTATAGATAAAATTGTGTCAAGTACCAGCGTCTATAGAATCAGCTTTGCAGAAAAGTTCAGAAGAGGACTGAAATAATGCAGCTCAGATGTTTTGGCTCTCTGTGGCCTAACCCAGTGGTTCTCAAAGTGTGGTCCCCAGCATCAGCATCACCTGAAAATTGTTTAAAATGTAAATTCTCAGGCTCCACTCCAAACCTACTGAGTCAGAAACTCTGGGGGTGAAGCCCTGGAATGGATGTTTTAACAAGACCTCCAGGTGATTCAGATGCTCACTTAAGTGTAAGAACTGCTCTTCTAACCTGACTTAAGTGCTGGTAGGACCTACAATATGTCAGAGAAGTGGCAGCAGTGGTAGACTGAGTTTTCCGAGCATATAATTCTGGCCATTCCCTCAGGACAAAGAAAGTTGCCCAAAAGGAGGGTGCTATTCAAGGAAACACGGCCACTCAATTTACCCACCAGGATGTTAGCTGCAAACACACACATCTCTAAGTTTACAGGTCAAATGAGCCACTAAATGTAAGTATGATATTTATCACTTAAAGAATAGAAATGTTTAACAATGTTAATAATTTTTTATTACAGTTAAAAGTAGACCTTTCCTCCACAACCCATAAATGTGGGCTGTAGACAGTGACTTCCTTCCAAAGAGTATAGTGTCCCGCGCTACCGTCTCGCCAGCAAGAACGACGCGGCACACAAAGGATCCTTCTGCAGATCAGCTTTAATGCATCTTGAGAGGGAGAGCATAAGCTTGCCAAAAATGGAGACCCCGAGCGAGGGAACCCGCGCCCTTTATATAGAGACTGCTCCTCGCCTAGGACGTGCTCCTACCTTATTGGTGGCTGCCTAATCGGCCCAGGCGTGTTACCGAGCAGCCCTGCCCTCCACCGGAAATCAGCGCCATCTTGTAATGGCGATTTCGGGCAGCTCCTCACATCTCCCCCTTTTTTATCATTTAAAGCGGCTGGTACAAGCTCGGCGGTCGCGGACAAATTAGCCAGCGTTCCTGTCCTAGGTCGTCCCTCCACAGACTTTGACCTTACCCGTCCTAGGTTGACCCTATCGCCACCGGGCACCATGTCTTAGGTTGGTTCAAGTCTGGGGGAAGTTGCCCGTCTCTGGACACACTGGAGCCTGTTGTTACACAAAGACCTGTTTGAGCAAGGGCGAACTCCTCTGAACAAGCTTCAGGGAGGCCAGCCAACAGGAAGGGGGAAGGGGAGTCAGAGCAGGCTAATCCTTAAGCATGGACAGCCAAACGTCAGGGTTGGCCCCCTGTTCCAGGGCTAGAAATGCCTGGGCGATGACTACCCTGTCTCTCTGGGTCTGGGCTTTTAATCTGCAGACCAACCATAGTAGGAGCACAGTTCCCCCACATAAGAACATGCCAACCCCAATCACTCCTGCCCACTCCTTGAAGTGGGACACGGCCGTTTTAATCCATGAGGACAGTCCGGCTGCGAAGGAGACATCCACTCTTGTTGAATTCACGGACACAATGGCCATGCGCAGCTGGTTTATCAGGTTGTCAAATTCTCTCGTCCAACCTGTTGAAAGATGCTGGGATAATTGTTTAGACAAATTTGCAGCTTTGGTATACTTTTTATATTGGATACTGGTGACACATAACCCTGAATATTTCCATTGACACCCCAATTGAGCAATTTGCCATAAAACGTCTATTTGTTCCTGCACAAGATCCACCCGCTGGTTAACCACCATTAATCCTCCCTTCAGCTGAGCGTTTAGCGCAGTCTGTGTTTCTAGGGCCTGTGTTACCGCGGAGGACAAATTATTCAACGTGGCCTTTTTTAAATGTCCCGGTTGACCGCATTTAAAACAAACTCTCTGGTTCCGCCCCTGTCTTGGCTGTCCCTGTCTAGGCAGTCTCTGCGACTGGAGGATGGCAGCTGCCAGCCCTGCATTGGTCAGGGGTCCCCCGAGTTCTCGACAAACTCTGAGCCAATCCTGTACACCTTTACCTTTTCTGGGCGCTATGGCCGCGCGGCATTCCTGGGTCGCCTGCTCAAAAATCAGTTGTTCAACAAGAGGCGCAGCCTGATCAGGGTCCCCAAAGATGCGTCCTGCCGCTTCTGTCATTCGAGCCACAAAGTCTGAGAATGGTTCCTGAGGTCCCTGAATGATCTTAGTAAGTTGTCCAGAAGCTTCCCCTTTTTTGGGGAGTGCCTTCCAAGCCTTAATGGCAGTGCTAGAAACTTGAACATAAGCACCCCATGGGAAAGCCGTCTGATCAGCGGCAAATGGGCCCTGGCCTGTTAACATATCAAAGGTCCAATCTCGCTGCTGCTCGGGGGTCAGTGCAGCAGCGTTTGCCCTGGCTTGAGCTTGTGCAGCCTCATGCCATAGCGCCTTCCATTCCATGTATTGACCCATGGTAGGGAGCGCTGCCTTAGCCAACATTTGCCAGTCAGCGGGTGTCATAGCCACACCAGCAAACCTTTCTAGCATTACTAGAGTAAACTTGGCATTTACACCATATTTTCTAACCGCCTCTGCTAGATCCTTAATTTGGGTGTACTCGACGGGGGCATGAACTCTCCCTCCGCCCTCAACCTCAAAAACTGGGAAGGCAGCTTGAACCTTTTTCCTCACTTTATCAGAGAGGAATGAGAAGGGATTAGAAGACTGCACGTAAGGAGGAGGCGCCGAAGGCGCAGGCCGTGCGGGGGCCACTGGGGGCGGCCGGCATTTCCACTCCCCGAGTGGTCTCCGCCGCCTGTCGGGATGATATCTCTCCTCCTCGTACCTGGCAGCTTCCTCCTCCAAATCAGATTCCTCACTAGGGCTGAGGGGATCGGAGTCGGACTCATCCAGATTTAAATCTTCTAATTCTTGTTTTAAGGCCCCCAGCTCTTGCATAGGGTAGAGGCCTCCTTCTTTCCCTTCCAACTTTTGTCTGGGTTTTGAAATCCCTCCTTTACCGGCAGATGTGCCGGGAGTGTCACTTTGTTGTTTTAGAATCTCTCCCTCGTCCGTAGACTTACCGGGAGGGCACTTTTTCTTATGGGAGACGTCTCTCCTCCTGCGGGTACCCATCCTCTCACTCCGTTCAGTTTCTGACATGCTGTCTTGGACCTCCTCTAATGTATTTTGCCCTACTATCACTACCGGTTTACAGCCCTCATCTTCTAAGCAATTTTTAATAAACTTCCAAATGGTCTTGGTGCCCTGACGGAGGTCTCCCTCCGCGTACTTGCGGTCAAGGTCTCTGCCTAGTTTGTTCCAAGAGCTCAAAGTCAAGGAGCCGGAACAAGCAAACCACGGCGCTACACGATCTACCTCTTTTACAAAATTTTTGAGCACACGGCCCCCTACCTTTATATCACGTTGTCTCAGCACGGCCTCTAACACGGTAACCATGGACTGAGTGGAACCCATAACGCGCCCCACTCCGTGGGAGGCGCTGTGAGACGCGCCGTTCCCTTACGTACTAGAGGCTCACACAGGTCTCTGGTGCAGCTGCTTATCTACGTCAGTCTGACCACACCAACGGGCGATTTCAAAACCTTTTAAACCAACCGGATTAACCCCAGACCAAGAACAGGCATACCTCTCCGAACTTACCCTCCTGCAGTTCTGAATCCTCCCTGTCTCCAGGGGGTCTCCAAAGGTGCTGACGATGACACAAGTTCCCGGGTTTCGGCACCAGATGTCCCGCGCTACCGTCTCGCCAGCAAGAACGACGCGGCACACAAAGGATCCTTCTGCAGATCAGCTTTAATGCATCTTGAGAGGGAGAGCATAAGCTTGCCAAAAATGGAGACCCCGAGCGAGGGAACCCGCGCCCTTTATATAGAGACTGCTCCTCGCCTAGGACGTGCTCCTACCTTATTGGTGGCTGCCTAATCGGCCCAGGCGTGTTACCGAGCAGCCCTGCCCTCCACCGGAAATCAGCGCCATCTTGTAATGGCGATTTCGGGCAGCTCCTCACAGTATAGTATGGAAAGAAGTGGTATGGGAGGAGAGAAGTCACTTTACAGTAAAGAAACCTGACAAGCCCTACCTCAGCCAGGTGATCAAGGTCAACATCAACAGTGATAAGTCAAGTTGATTGTATGTACTCTTGATATGATGTGATGAAAAAGGTACTTCAGCTCTGTGGTCTTTTTCCCAAGAACCCATAACCCTAGTCTATCCATCAGACAAATCCCAGTTGAGAGGCATTCTACAAAATACCTGACCAGTACTCCCCAAAACTGTCAAGGTCATCAAAAACAAGGAAAGTCTGAGTAGCTATCACAGTCGAGAGGAGCCTAACAAGACATGATGACTAAATATAATGTGGTATCCTGAACAGAATTCCAGAACAGAAAAAGGACATTAGATTTTTTTAAAAATAATAATAAACTAAGAAAATCTGAATAAAGTAAGGACTTCAGTTAATACTAATATAGCAACAATAGTTCACTAATTGTGAAACATGTACCATACTGATGTAAGTTATTAGCAATAGGGGAAGCTAGTTGTGGGGTATCTCTGTACTCTTTATTGCAACTTTCCTGTAACTCTAAAACTATTTTAAAACTAAAAGTTTATTTTAAAGATTCAGTCTTTCTTCCTGTTAGTGAGTAGATATCCAAACTGTTTGCATGCCAAGTCTTCTCCTTATTAATGAAAATAGATCTGTGGAAAAGTACATGTTTCAGAAAAAAAATTTGGTGGCTCTTTGTACAAATTCTGAAGCATTCTTATTAACAGCTTCTATACTTCCTCATTTACATCATTCTTGTTCCTAAAAATATTGCATGAAGTGACTGTAAACTTTTCATGTATTTTTCTCCCTTTCTCTAGGTAGACATGAATCTTCACTTTTCCTTATTTGAAATGATTTATTGCCTATTTTCCCACATCCGCTTATGTGAACAATATTCTAAGTACTCAATTTCCTTATCCTGGACACTTTTACTTAATGAACCTAAATGATTCTATTAAACATGAGGCACTCCACTTCCTTTTAATTATCTTGAGAACTCTGGAAGAGAATTGGGACCACTTTGTTCCAGCTGACCTTAGACTAAGGCAGAAAGTCATCCTCCAGCTGTTTGATACTTTGTAGGAGCAACTATAAAAGGAAACAAAACAATACAGAATTTGACAGTCATTTGGCAAAGAAAAATGTGGGTGGGGAATTCTATATAGTTTATTAAATAAGAAACAAAAATAAAAGCCATTTCCGCAGTACTTGGCTCCAAATTAATAATGTTCTGTATAAGAAGCATGTTGTAAAGTTATGATAAGAGGCAGATTTAAGGCAGGGAAATACTACTCTAACTATAAATCAGGGAGATTTTTATCATAGCACAACTAGTAAAAACAGAACCAGCTTTAGGTGTTTATCCCACCACTATAGACAAAACAAGTCAAAATAAACCAGTTGTTTCTTCTCATTCAGAAAAAGACATTACTAGGCTTCTGGTCAAGATGGTGGAGTAGAGGGTCCCCAGCATCACTTTCTCCCACAAATCAACCTATTTACAACTATTAAAAAGCAACTACAGCCAAGCTGGTGTGACTAGAGCTCAGGGGAAGAGGAGGAGAGACCTACGGAGTTCATGAAGGCAGGAGAAGCTACAATGAGAGAAAGAAAGGACTGCTCCCACCATTTCGAAACACAGCCACTTTCAAGGCTGGAGCTGGTGAGCACACGAAGCAAGAGCTGGCAAAATTTGCTGCTGTGCCCATCCTATGAAGTGGCCTGGTGGCGGCAGGGGAGAGGAGGGCCTTGGTGGCCCTCAGGCCAGCAAGACCACTAACAGTGTTCCCATGGACCCACATAGGAGCAAGGAGCCACAGCAACAGAAAAAAGGAGCCACTCAGAGGCTGGTGAGTCATCGCAAGGGACCAGTGCACAGCCCATTCCATGGGAAGTGTTTGGAGTGTGGGCAGTGGAAGAAACAGGCCCACATGGGGAACATTGGGCACAGCATGGACAGCTGATCTGCCCCCCAATCAGAGCAGGACCACTCAGTGGAGACAGGTCAGGAATATAGAACTGCAGGGGGAGTAGTTTGCTGAAAAGTCTCAGATCCAGACCAGAGTTTCTATACAAACCAGGTGCACTGGATCTCTCAAGACCTGGAAGTACCTACAAAGTCAACCGTTATAACCTGAGCTGCATGAAAAGCCTTCCCCAGGGAATCAGCAGCAAAGCAACAATTTAGCTCAACCACAGGGCTCAGTGCTGGTCCCCACAGGAAGTTCCCCCATTTTAGAAGTAAGCAAAGGACAACAAATTAGTTCCAGGGCAGAGTTTAAGTGGTGGAAACAGCAAATAATCGGACGCAGAACTGAAAGAAAAAACAAAATATGCACAAACCAGAGACAAAGTTTGATATCAAATAGTAAGGGTCTCATTTCACTAAAGAACACCTATAAAACGTAGAAGGACCAGAAGCCCCCTCGGACCACAACCCAGGGAAGGAGGAGGGCCGGGGGCCTCAGCCATGCCCCCCAACACTGACATCCAGCCCAGCGAGGATCACTGAACCATCACTGAAAACCCCCAGTCTCACGAACCAGGGCAGTGTGGGCCCAAGTGTTTCAACCACCCTCCCCTGACATCTGGATTCAGCCCAGCAACAACCAAGCCACCACTGGAAGCCCCCTGGTCTCCGCTACAGGGATGAGAAGGGTGCCACAGGCCTCAACCACACTCCCCATCCTTCCTCCTTCTCCAACCCTATTTTCTTCCCCCTTCCCCTCTCCCCCTCCTACACAACTGCTCCACAACAACAACTCAGAATGTAAAAACAGATGGAGCCGGGGACCAACCCCACCTCCCGCAACCAGGCATGCCACTGCTGCCACAGGGCCCATTACTATTTGAGAAGGAAAGAAGAAATCTAGGGTTATCAGAGGGGGGAGGGGGGGAGGGGGATGGGGAGAGATTGCACAAGGGGCATAAAGACTAAGTACAATTTGTAATAATATGTATGCTAATATTGATTTGATCAACATACATTAACATTGAACCAAAAAAAGTATCATCGATTATGATTCAATAAAAAGAAAAAAAAGAAAAAGACATTACTGAGATTCAGAAGTTCATGTCTTTATGAAAAGTGGCATAACTTTAGAGTTCTGGCAAGTTCTCTGGGTATCCAACTAGGGAGATGAGCAACTTTTAAAAGTTACACTCCAGTAGAAAGATTATCAGACTGATTTAGGAGACCTGGCTCTACCAATAATTAACTGGTGAATTTAGGCAAATCCCGTAATAAACAGGAGTTTTTTACTTCATAGAAAAAGAATTATTGTACATCTGAACAGCAGCTGAGAGTTCCTAATATATTTTTATGTGTACTGTTTCACTTGATCCTTACAATAAAGCAATAAAATTAACTGGGCAGGGATTATTTTCTTTCACATATAAGGAAATGCAGTTTAAAGAATTTATGTAATTGGAATTGAGTTTCCTCAGCTAGAAAGTGGAAAGTAGGAACTGATCTTAGGTTTTCTGACTTCAGTTTTCTGCTCTTCACACAACACCACAAAGCTATCTGGAGATGCCTTTAAGCTCTAAAATTCCATTACCCTTTGACTAAGAAATGGCTTTGAAATTGCAAATTCATAATCTTCCTTCTCCAGCTAAATAAATATGAATATGCCTACGTCTCCACTGAAAAAAGTCAATATGTTTTTCTAGTTCAAAATGAGAAAGAAGATTGGAGATTTTAAAAGCATAAGAATCAATCATAATTTTAGCATTTCTCATAGATTTAAAAGATTTTGCCTGCTTTACAAAAAAGTGAGGCAATTCCTCAAAAGAGCATAGGGTTTTTTAATAAAGCTGCAATCTAATCTTGGACCAGTATATGATCACAAGACGATATGAGTCAGAGTGTCCACAATTTTGTTTTGTTCCTCAGTCTTAATTGTGGTATGTGATAAATAACAAGTTCTTACAGAAATTAAAGGAATGAAGAGCAAGTAAGTAGGTGTTTTTCCCATAAATCATTGTTTGAAATTGCTGTAGACATTATTCCCCTAAGTTCGGCATTTCAACTGTGAAATGAGGGTCTAAGTGATGATAATTAGATTATAAAAAGCGAAAGGAAGAGATCTTGGCAAAATTCTGACATTGCCATTCCTCTGTATAATTATCAATTTCACCATTAGTGATTTCAATTTATGTTCCTGGGTAATCTAAAGAAGAATTTTAATTACCTCAGAAATTTACAAAGAGAGACAGAATGGCCTTTAAAATATTAGATTTATCTTAAAATAAAACTTTAAAAGCCAAAACTATTTCAATAGTAATAAAGAACACACACACACTCACCTCTGTTCTCAAATCCTATTACAAATCCAGGAAGAAAATACACCAATGCAAATAAATCTGTACTATTACTAGAAAACTGAGAAGGGTATCATCAGAAGGCCAGAACAGTGAGGAAAACCTGAAAGACATAAAGCAACTCAAACTGAGAGCAAAACACAACACTATTGAGGAATTCATAAAGCTGTCAAGACAAAAGTGGAAAAAGTGAATTTGCCCAGAAGAAGCCTGATAAAACCCCAACACTAGAAGCTAGGGGGGCTGAGGAAAGAGTAGACAGTAAGTGGACAATCAGGTGCTTAATTAAAGGAATGGAAAAGAGCTGGAGCTGGACTGATCTCCTAACCACACAGGCACAGTTGTGGCATTTACTACATAGATTAAAGCATTCAGAACAACTCTACATACAACACTGGAAGTTATGACAAGTATCTTCAGAGTATCCCTTGGGGTGGGAGAAGCAGGACAGTGCCTCAGGTCATATAAGGTCATCATGAAGGACAGGAAGCCTCCACACCCAGGAAATAAGCTACCCACATACTCTAAATGGAAGGGCACCCAGCCATGTAACGTCCGCCTTCCCCACATAAGTGCTGGATTCAGGATCCCTGTCATCAAAATATTTACTCACTGCCAAGGAAATAGAGATTCTGCCCTTGGGGGTAGGAACTATGCTTCAGCTAACTAACTCTGATCAATCTAGCACAACTATAAATCTGCATAGACAACTACGAACCCTCAAATATTTGAGGAAAATCAACAGAATGAAAGAAAACCGCCAAACTCAACAAACAGAAAAATTAACTTCACAAGAAACAGTTTCAGTCAGTACAGAAAATATAAGGAAATTTTAAATAAGTTTTTTGGGAAGGTTTATCCATTTAGAAACAATAGGCTTCTCTGAAATAGAAGTAACAGAATACATGAATATTTAAAATATCATGGCCACTTTTAAATAGTTCAATGGATGGGCTGAAGTCATAATTAAAAGCAGGAAAATCAAACCAAAGGAGTCTCCCAGAGCAACCTGCAGAAGAATAAGAGTATGAGACAAAACCAAAAGGAAGGTAGATTCAGTAGTTCTAATATCAGATTTACTGGGGCTTCAGAAGAAGAGAACAGAGAGAATGGAGTTGAGAGAATAATCAAAGAAATAAAAGAGCATGTTCACTGAGCAGAGAAAAGATGATTCTTCAGGTTATATTATACACCAAGTGTCAAGCTGTAATAATCAAAGGACATAGACATAGATAAGTACGGGTAAAATTTCTGAACAATAACAATAAAAGCTTCCTCAGAGGTAAAACAAATTAGTTACCAAGAAATGATGTGGCAATTTCACTACTGGGAAAGTATCAAAGGAAATGAAATTAGTATGATAGATACCTGCATTCCAATGTTTATCACAGCTCTATTCACAATAGGCAAGATATGGAGTCAACCTAAGTGCCCATCAACAGATGAATGGATAAGAAAAATGTTGTATATTTACACAATGGAATACTCTTCAACCATAAAAAAGAATGAAATCCTATCATTTTCAGCAAGATGAATGGAACTGGAGGTCATTATGTTAAGTAAAGTGAGCCAGGCACAGAAATACAAATACTGCATGAGCTCACTCATTTGTGGAATTTTAAAAGGTTAATCTCACAGAAGTAAAGAGTAGAACTGTGGTTGCCAGAGGCTGGGAGAAGAAGGGGGAAGGAGAGGATGGGGAGAGGTTGGTTGGTCAATGGACACAAAGTTACAATTAGATTGCAAGAATAAGTTCTGGTGTCCCAATTCACAGTGGGGTGACTATGGTTAACAATAATTTATTGTATATTTCAAATAGCAAGAAGAGAGGATTTTGAATGTTCTCACCACTAAGAAATAACAAATATTTGAGGTGATGGATATGCCAACTACCGTGATTTGACTATTATACATTGTGTACATGTATTGAAACCTCACACCATACCCCATAAATATGTACAATTATGTGTTAATTAAAAATTAATTAATTCTTAAAATGAGAATTGGACTGACATCGTAGTTCTTGTTCATAACATGGGATGCCAAAAGACAATAACAAAGTTCTCTAAATTCTATAGATACATCGCTCATGGAAATGTAAATTGATACAAACTTTATAGCGAGAATTTGGCAATAACTATCAAAATTAAAATTAAGAATGCACATACCCTTTGACCATGTAGCTCCACCCCTGGGAATTTATCCTACAAATAAATTTGCACCAGTACAAACTGACCTACATAAACACACACTGACTGGGTTAAGTAGAGTAGGCCCCAACAAACCTCAGCAAGTTGTTTTTTCTACCTAATTACTACTTCTATTTCTCTCTCTCTCTCTTTTACTTCCTTCATTTCCTCGGAGGTCCAACAAGCTAGCTGCAACACTATTTCTTCCTCTCCTACCCATCTAAGACTACCAAACTCTCATTTCCCTAAACAATTTTGCATTTGCTTACATCTACAATCAAGGTAATGAGATATTTTAGTATTTTTGGAGCATTTTTATGTATGCCAAAATATTCCTCATTCAAAGGAAACTAGCACTACTGGAGGATGCCAAACTGGAAGATTCCAGAAACTAAGTTTTTCTCATATTGAAGAAAGGTGTCTTTTGTTCCTGTCTAAATTTATGATTTTCTTAAAGAATATTACAAATAAGGTCTGTTACCGGTAGCTTTAGAAGTTTAAGATATAGCTAAAAGTAGTCAATTTGAAAGGAGAAAAAAGCACAAAGATGAGAAAAGAGACAAAGAAGAGACTTTGAAAATTAAGTCTACAAACTACAGGTTGCTTAGAAAGAGTAGGAGGGTCTCCTCTATGAGCTCAGCGTGGGTCTGTTTTAAACTAATTCAAAACCCTTCCAAATGAGCTTATTAGATTCTAATTTGATGGCTCAGAACCTAATAAGAATTCAGATCAAACTGTTCTTATTTCTCAAAGAGACAGCATTGTCAAAGAGCCAAAATTGGAGTGGGTGTTTGGAGGATTGAGTTATACAGCTTGCACATTATGATTCACCTCTCCACCAGCGAACCCTTCCCCTATCTCAAGAGCATCTGTCATACATTTTTATTCAAATTTCTCACCACTAAGGGCAATCAGAAGCTGAAGAAATGTTCCTACAGAAGTGACCTCAACAAAAATAGAAGTCAATAACATGGCCAGCTGACACAGAGGATGTCAGGAAGTATAAAATAATGACTAAGAAAAAAGGCAAAACTGTGTAAGGCAGTAGAAAAGGAAAAAATCACAGGCCAGGATGAAAAATTAGGGCAATTATCTGGGTAATTCAGCCTCAAAACTCACTTCCTGATGATTGACATAAATGTGTTTTCTTCTCTGGGCTCTATTTTCACAATAGATGGAACACTGGAGCTGCAATAACAGCTTTCCCCATCGTTGCTGTTTTCAAGAAGTTTAAAGGAAATGTACCTTCTTTAATCCTACTTTAAACTTTACATCTGGTATGAAGGAATGTTTTATAAATATGATGCTACCTGAGAGTCTGGCTCAGAAAGAAAATAAAATTATTTCTTGCCTGGATTGTTTCTTGCCCGTATTATCTAAATGTTGGTCCCATTTTTCACTTCAGTAGACTTCCAGTGTTGGGTTAACAGGAGTTACTGATTTAGAGCCAATTCACTGATCATACTAAGTGGACTAGAACCTGCACTTATTTACCATTTTATCTGTATTTTCACTTCATGCACATGCACTCACACTCACACCCTCACTGTGGACACACACAAATACGTAGTCTCCTGTTTAGATCCGAGGAATGCTAGAATTTGGGGAAAGGATATTCATATTTAGCAATCGTTAGAATTCTCTCCAAGACATCCATAATATTGGTGAATTATAATCCTACTTAACAAAATAAAGAGTAGAGAGAATGGAACTAGTATTTGCTGAGCACCTGATTTAGACCATTCTCTATGCTGCACATTACTTTTTCAATTCATTAAATCTTCATATAATCTTTGTGATGAAGTTATTGTAAGATGAGAAAATTGAGGCGGCTTAGAAAGGTCCAGTAACTTGCCCAAAGTCAGACAGCTTGTAAGTGGCAGGACCAAGAGACTAAATTAGATTTCTCTGGTTCTGAAATCAGACCCACTGATACTCAAGGAGATTAAAGGACATAGACATGTCCAGGTCTCCAGAGCATATGCAGCTAAGTAGAAAAAATAAGCTGCCCAGACAGAAAATACAAAATCCTTGGTTTCTCTGTTTGAGCCAAATGACATCCTGGCATCCACAGTGATGATGAGTATGGAAAGAAAGAAATGTCCTTTCTTGCCTTTTAGGCACTCAACATGCACAAACTCTAGTAAACCAGTTACATTCTCAGATTTAAAATTAACAGTTGCAGTTCTTCCTAAAACACACCAGATATCTATGCCATGTAATAATAATTCACAGTTTTCCTGAAGTACAAATTTGAACTAAAGACCATGAAGCTGGTATGCAAAATTGCGTCAGGAAAGAGTGAACCTAGTGTACTGTCCAGTACTCTTCCTCAGCTTGGGTTTGTTACTTTTTACTTATTGCAATGTTCACAGTCTATTGAGGAGAATTGGAAGAATGGGGAGATTCGGGAGACAGGGTGGTTATTCATGAATGTCGAGGATATTACAGGCAAAGAGAAGAGAGAAGACCACTGAAATGAAGGGCTCACCACCTATACTGGGTCTATAAAGAGAAATTTGGTCAGCTACCATTAGAGAGAAGCCTGAACATGTTCCTAGATCTTAGCACTTGCAGGACTCAGCCACTAAAATTGAGGGCTCTCCACACACGTTGCACCTATCAAGTTCTAGATGGTGGGTCCATGGTGAATCAATATGACATTTCAGTTCCCAAAAAATGAAGTGGAATCAACCCAAGATTTTGTGCTACACTACCTGACTACTGCTCATTTAATGTTAACTGCGATCCCATCATATTAATAATCCATAGATTGCTGACCCCTATCATGATTATTGTTGTGCTGAGAAAACTTACCAGTCTCTGCTACCACCCAAGGAATGTTTTCTCCTTTAGCTGCCAAAACTAGTGAGTACTTTGGGATCCATACTGATGAGTTAAATACTATTGCCTAGTGTATCCTATATATTTGTGGGGGGCTTGGCACCCCCAGAGAACATACACTAAGTACAGCATTATGAATAAGGGAGAGAGAAAAGATGTTCTTAATCTTTCTAACATTAATTGTTCTACTCCAGAATGCATAGCAAACAGAAGTTAGAATGTGAAAACAATTCCAACAGACAATTCAAGATACATTTCTGAATAATTGTTCCTGCAGATTTTTCAAGGGCTGCCCTCATATACATGGATACATTTGCTTTCTTGAACCAACAGAACAGAAGACAACATGTTAGAAATATAAAACTCGGGACAGTTATTGATGTCTCCAGAACTCACCCAATATTAGTTCATCACAACCTGAATAATAATGAGTGGGATGGCAAAGGAGTCTCAGAAAGGGAGCTCTCTCTCCCTCTCCACTCTGTCCTTTAGCTTTACCATGCTTCACTTTACTTCTCTTTTATTCTATTCTTTTCTCTCTGTTCATTACCAATAAGAGGCCCATATAGACACTTAAAACCACTGGGTATAAGATTTTAAAGCAAAAAGAGACCTGATAAATCATCTCAGCCAAAGCTCTCCTAAATCCTCTCTCGATTGCACTCACCTCGTTGCTGATGTGACTGGGGCCCAAATCTCCTCATTCTCAGGTGAGCATTGTCAGCACACAGAAATACAGAAAATGGCAAAAGACATTAAGTCAAAATGAGACTTAATTAAGACGGTGATCCACCAACATAATTCAGATCCACCAGCCATGATTTACTTTTTTAATAGTATATATTTAATTCAGAGAAAAAAATTGACAGTGCTATAATTATAACCACAAATTTCATTCCAAATACCAAAAATAAATTTAAATCCCAAATAGGGATTTAAAAGAAAGAAAATACCCAAAGCAAGTTTATTAAATAATGCCATTTTGCCAGTATTTCTTACCTGGCATAATAAAAAAAGCAAATAAATTTAACTTTCTCCCACTAATTTTTAATCAATAGCTGATACCTCTGTTCTGAATTCGGATTCCAATTCTATGTAACTCGATCAGAAAATCATATTTAAATTAGAAAAGGAAATAGCTTGCCCTACTCTTAACTCTTGTGATTAACTATCTTCACAAACAAATGAGGAATTGTCTTTTCGTCAAAAACCATATACACTCCTTTAGCTATAATTTATAAAACAATGCATCAAGATTGGCATTATGGTATGTTAAATGCATAATCAGCTTGGTAGCCCTCTTTTCATTGTCAAGTAAGAAATTGCGAAGATAAATGAACCCTGGGAATTTCTAGATCTGGAATGTGATGCCAGCTGGTGCATGGAAGAAATGAATTCAATCAGGCTACCTGACATTTCCTGCTGCTGCCTGGAACAGGGCAGTCTGCAAGCTTGTAAGACGACCAAATTTGTCCTTGTCTCTCTCGTGGTTTAAATGCCAGCGGGAAAAATGGTCGTTAACTCTGTTGAAAAAAAGAAAAAATACATAAGCTGAAGGAAGCTTTACAGCAGGCCTAAGTAATATACTGGATTTTGGAGACTGAAGAGGAATTTTTGACAATTGATTTTAACAACTATAGTTCAACAAATATGAAGGCTGACATTGTACAGTGGCTAGTTTCTAAATATAGAGTTGCGGTTTTTAAATGTGCCTTGTGCTTTTAACTCTGATTTTCACTTGATAAAAGCTATGGTTCAGCAAAACTTAAAAAAAAAACAAACAGCATTTCAGGTGCTTAAATGAACTACTGCACTGTTCTACTGAGCATTTTCATTCATTTTACATCTTTTTTATACAACGTCTCCAAAATTCATTTGTGTGAGAAACCTGTATTAACTATCTACTGTGTAGTGAGTGCTGTGCTGAATGCTTGAAATACAAAATTAAATAAGATATACTACCTCCTTCAGAGGTCTTAAGATTCTAGAACAAAAAGGTGCTGAGAACTAAACCACAAATATCAGTGTGCTCTTTTACAAAATCATGTGGAGATAATAGAAAAATATGCAATGTGACTTCAAGAATGGTGTGAAGTAGAGATACTATTTGATCTAAGATGGAAACCAGTATAATCTTTCAGCCTGGAAAGACAGTATCAGAGAGGAGTTATGATTAAAAGCTGTAAACTTAGAAACAACATGCATAATTTAAATTTAATCATGGTCATCCTGCAAGATCTAGCCTTCTGCTTTTCTCTGATATGATTTCTCCCTCGGAGATCTGGTCCACTCTTATGACCTCAACCATCACCTCCCTCTCAGGGAATCTGAACTAACCTAATTCTCTGCCCTATGTCAGGCATAAGATATCTTATCATCACTCCAAACTTAGCATAATAAAAAATTATCACCTCAATCCCTGAACCAGCTTCCTCTCTTGCCTTCTCCATTTTTGTTATTAATGCCATTCTTAAATTTACTCAAATGCAAAATGTTGGAGTGATCTTTGACTGTAACTCCTTCTTGTGTAATTAAACATATCACTGAACTCTCTTAGGTCCTCTCCAAATCATCTTAATTTTTCCTTTCCACCCCTACCCCTCCAGTTCATACACATATAACATCATAGTTATACTGTAGCAATAACCTTGTAACTGGTTTCCATGCCTTCAGTCTTATAACTCTCCAATCTGCCTGCACACGAAATTGGCCTTAATAAATATTTGCTAAATAAATACATGCTAAATTAATTTTTCTAAGTTATCACTTCAATTTTTCACCTTAAGAAAACCTTTCTCAATTCACTCCTCAATTTCATAAGAATAAACTGAAGTTCCTTAATCAGGAATGACAATCATTTTAAATATACCCCCAAGGTACTTTTCTAGAATTTTTCCTTTTGAAGTTCCCTAGACATGGGCTTGTATCTCCAGTGACATTGTTCCCTTCACTAACCACCCCCCAATACCTCTCACTTTCCAAGGTCTTCTTCAATCTTTTCCAGTCTTTAGGATGCAATAATAATAATTTGAAGTTTATTATATACTTTCTTTTATTGTTGAAAATCTGTACAATGTCACCTTCTAAATTCTAGTGTAACCTACTAGATTGAATCATATGAAAGTACCAATATTTAACCAAATTTTTCCCAAAAAAATAGTAAAATAGTAACTTTATATGGATCAATGCAATACATGATATGTCTTTGTGCTCGAGTTCCTACAATATGCTGCACACAATAGATATTTAATTTTATTTGATCCAATTTTCTTTGCTATCCTTATTTTTAAACTGGGCAAGGAAGTAGCCAAATAATTTACTAGTGCATAGGTAGCAGTTTTCTCCAGCTTGATATCCCTTCAGGACTTATCACAATTTTGACTTAGTAGTCACATTAGCACTTCTACACTGAAAAGAGTATTTCCCGCTGCACTTAGGATAAGCTGACCCATTTGTCTATGATGCTTCAGTCACAGCCCTCTGGTAAAATTAATACGTTCTGTATTAGTTTCCTAGAGCTGCTAGATCACAGTACCATAAACTGAATGGCTTAAAACAACAGAAATTTATTATTTCACAGCTCTGGAGTAGTAAGTCCAAAATCAAGATGTTAGCAGGTCCATGTTCCCTCTGAGACTTCAGATAGAATCTTTGCTTACCTCTTCTTAGCTTCTGGTGGTGGCTGTCAATCCTTGGTGATCTTTGACTTTCAGGTGCAACATTTAAATCTCTGCATCCATGTCACATAGCATTCTCCACTCGTGTGTCTGTGCCTGTGTCTCTTCTCCTCTTCTCATAAGTACACCAGTTAGATTGAATTAAGGACCCACCCTACTCTAGTATGACCTTATCTTAACTAATTAAATATGCAATGACTCCATTTCCAAATAAGGTCACATTCTGAGGTACTAGGGGATAGGGCATCAACATATCTATTGGGGGGGGGACACAATTCAACCCATAACAGGTTCATTCTTAAAAGTTGTAGTTTATCTGAAATGAAGAAGAGTATACATATATGTATATCTCTTTAAATAACTGAACTTAAAAAAGTAAGCAAGCATGCATGCATTATTCAGTAGCCTTCTGAACTTTTTTTTATGACTTATTTTAGCCCATAATTTTATGTTTATGGTAGTTAAAATGTCCTCCTGTAAGTTTCATAGTGAGAAGTTCAACTCATCTTTGAGTTTATACAGGCTCCAGACACTCAGTTACTACTTGGGATGACAGTCACTGCAATCCTTTTCTGAATTCAGCAGTTTTTACTCACCTCTGAGTGTTATTACCTGCCCTCTACAAATAAATGGAGAAAAGACATCATTTACCTTCTAACCTTTTCTATTCACTTCTGTTTCTCCTTAATATCCCTGATCTGTTTCCAAATACATTCTAAATGAACTTTCCACTCTCTCGCCAGATCTCATTTTGAGGCCTTCTTCTCTGCTTCATACCTCTCATTCATTTACCCTGCTCTCCTTCATCACCTTACCCAACTCACAACATTGTCCCTTCAATTCCTGTGTACTGTGTACTGAAAAGAATGGTATACAATAGAGATAAAACTTCTGATATTCATAAGGAGAAGATTGTACTGTCCCATAAACTCAATCCAGAGAATTAGTCCTAAAATTATACACTGGAACAGAAAATCTATAGGCACAGAAATATTAATTACAGAGTTGGATATCATAATCAATCATTTAAATAATCAAAAATACCCACAATAGGAGAACAGAAATAGGTAGATAGATAAAGATAGATATAGATACAGATAGAATTTTGTATTATAACAATTTGATAGACTATTAAACATCTATTAAAATAATAATTATGAAAGCTATTTAACAATAAATAGGCATATGTAATATTAACAAAAAATCAATCATGAAGTTATTTCTTTTATTTTATTATAGCTATGAAAATATTGTAATAAGAGAATAGTAATACTAATTGACTACTAGTCGTAGAAAAACATGCTTAAATATGTGGTAAATTTTAAAGGTAACTAATAAAAGAGCACAAATAGCATATGCAATTATCAAACTACTAGAGATAAAAATTGAAACATAGAAAAGCCAATAAGTACAACAAAATGGTGGAAAATAAAGAAAAAAAAATTGTGGTTAAGAGAAAACATGGAATCAGATGGCAACAATGGATTCAAGATGTCCATAATAACTATAAATGTAAAAGTGATTCAATAACCATGCTGAAAGACAGGGACTGTCAGGTAAAGCAAAAACAAAAATAAATTAAATTTCAGATATGTGTTGTTTACAAAAGACATTCTTAAAATAAAAAACAATGCTTTAAAATAAAGGGACGGAAAATAACAACCCATCCAATATTAGTTAAAAGTGAAACAGCGGGCCGAGCCAGTGGCGCACTCGGTAGAGTGCTGCGCTGGGAGCGCGGCGACGCTCCCGCCGCGGGTTCGGATCCTATATAAGAATGACCAGTGCACTCACTGGCTGAGTGCCGGTCACGAAAAAACGACAAAAAAAAAAAAAAAAAAAAGGTGAAACAGAATTTAAGGTAAAGCATCAAAATGGACAAAAAATATTTTATATTGATGTTTATTTTGATGAATAGCACCATCCAGCAGGAAGATATGCTTATCACAAGCTTGGATATATCTAAAAACATTGCTCCAAAATATTTAAGTAAGAACTGCTTTAAAGCAAGCAAACGAACAAAAACAAAAAGGATAAATTATGAGTCATAAATCTCAGTGGAACACTGTAATCACTTTCCTCAGAACTTCAGTAGACAAGTCAGAAGAGTGAGGAGTCAAATAACACTGAAAGCTGCATATACTTGACATATTAGAGTATTGTTGATGCCCAACAAGCAGAAAATACACCACCTTTTTAAATATCCATAAAAATATTTACGAATGACTGTGTGTTAATCCGTATGGAAATTTTTTTTAAATGTTTTTTTAATTGGAGGCCAAATTCTCTGACAGTAGTGAAAAAATTTTTAATTTGATATTCCTAAAAAATTGTAAATAACTTTTTATGAGTTTTAGCACATGTATAGATTCTGTAGAGCAAAAAAGCCAATTTTATTGTATGCTACTTTACTAAAAGTTTAATTTTAAAAATACCCTGCTCGTGATAAAGTGCATTTAAAAACTATATTAAAACCCTCTAAAAATGGCTGATAATCAGAATACGAGATATCAAACATTACATTGTAGGCCAAGTGATACCCAAAGGAACAATCATTATGTTAAAAGCACTTATTAGAAAACCAAAAACTGAAAATAACATCACCCCAAGATGCTAAAAAAAATACCAAAAAGTAGATTAAATAATTATAATAATAAAAGTTAAACTTTGATTTATAGAAAATCGTAAGGACATAGATAACCTAAACAACTGTCGACCAACTTGATTTGACTATCATTTATAGAACACTCCACGCAACAACAGGAGAATACACATTTTTTTCAAATGTACATGAAACATTCACCAAGGTAGACCATTTTCTGGGCCAATTTCAAAATATTGAAATGATACAAAATAGATTGTCTGAGAATGATGGAATTAAACCATATATAGACGACACAGAATATATAGAAGATATATTTCCTACCGATGTCTTCAAAAAACTTCATTAAAACGACAGTAAAGGAAGTATTTTTAAAAAATAGTTACGGATTTCCAAGAACACAGAGAACAGGAAAAGAGCAAACAGAAACACAATTGTGGAAGCTAAAAAGCAGATGAACAAACGGTTGCTGATATATTAGAACTGAGAAAGCTGAATCCTATTCAGCAAAGGAGAAAGCACAAGAGGAACTTAATGTATACCACAGATCCCCCAAATGCTTAAGAATTTGTTTTTCCCATAACCTCTGAAATGAAGTGATGAGACAGCTAAAAGAAGAAAAGTCAATGCCAGTGAGGGGAAAAAAGATCTCCCCTCTCACTCCCTAAAGCCAGGTAAACTCCCTCTCCTACCCTGGAAGAAGACTGGAGTGGACCGTGAGATTTTAGACACAGTTGATGGCAAGGTACCACAATGAAACGATGGCTTTAAGTGAAAGTTTACATGCTGAATGTTGACTTCCAACTTTCTTCTCCCATTCAGGTCTCAAAATATGGCAGCCAGGCTTATACCCTGCAGGCAGGAAACTGAAAGAGAATTTTGCTAGGAACCTGACCAGCCTAAGAGAAATGTTCCTAAAAAATCCCGATCATTGTGGAGCTTCTTTACAAAAGGGTCTGGCCAGAAGCTACAATCAACAAGTCTCAGCTATCTGCAAAGACGTTCCCAGTGAGCTTTTTAGTGCTCCACTGTTTAAGCGCAAATGAGCAGTCAAAAATCCCCAGACATTTGAAGGCATTTATATGAAATACACACATACACACACGCACCCCACATTAAAAAAAGCAAGTAAATTAAACAAGAGAAAGAAAACTTTAAGCAAAACTATCATTATTTTCCCCACAGGAAAACAAGAAGATAGCACTTCCATGAAAGAAGAGAAGGATATTATGAAACAAAGAAATAGTCAGAGAATTTTTTTAAAGCTCTTGGAAATAAAAAACAAATGACAGACATCTTCAAAATTGTAATAGGAGGATTTAAAATATTGTTGAGGATCTCTCCCAGGAATCATAGTACGAGATAGAAAAGAGAAGAGAAAAAAAAACAAAATTATAGGACTTTTTCAAGAGGTCTAATATCCTAATAAAAGGAGTTCCAGAAAGAGAGAAGAGAAAATGGAGAGGAAATCATCAAAAACACTACTCAAAATGTTTTCCATAACAGAAGATCATGAGTTTCCAGATATAGAAGACCCATCAATAGACAAAAATAGATCTTCTCCAAGTCACATCATCATGAAATCTCAGAACACAATAAGAAAAGATCCTCAAAGTTTTCAGAGAAGAAACAATCAGTCTCATTCAAAATCAAAATGACATCAATTGCATCACTGAAAATTAGAAGACAATGAGGTGAGGCGTTGTCTTTAAATCCTGAAGAAAAATGATTTCCAACCAACATTTCTATAGCTAGCTAAACTATAACTATAAAGATAATTTCTAAAAATTCACCTTCTATGAACTCTTCTTTCTATGGAAGTTATTGAGTTGCTCCAACATAGTGAGGTAGTCAACCAAGAGAGAGGAAGACATAGGATTCAGGAAACCAGGCTCTAACACAAGAGAGGAGAACGGAACTCCCCCCAAAAATAGTGGAGTGAACTTCTGAGATGATTATTTCAAGAAGCCTAGAGAGCAACCAAGTAAGGCAAAAACTGATCAGAAGGCTCCGTGAGTGATTTCTTAAAGAAGGTGAAACTGATTGAGTACTTGGTACACATAAATATAGTGAGTTTGGGGCTGAATTCGGGATAAGAACATAGAAAATTAAGCAAATATAAAAACAAGGTAGCTATTAGCTCCAAAGAAAATTAAAATGATTTTTAGAAAGGAAAGCAAACGGAGTAATCACCTATGATTAACATTTTCTTGTTTCTCGAACTTGGGAGAACATTCGAATCACCTAAAGAGCTTTAAAATTCCAGATGCACAAGCCACACTTGGATCACTAAATCAGAAAGTGGCATTAGCATTCTTTAAGCTCCCCAGGTGATCTAAATGGACAGCTAATATGAAAACCACTAACTTATTCATAATAGTGTAAACCCTTAATATTTATATAAGCAAGACTACAGCAAATTGGAAACCCAGAGAGCATGGAGAGAAAGTGGGGCAATGGTAAGGATGGGGAGTAGTTAGAAAGCTAATTCTCTTATTATGCAATGGGAAGTCAGCCGATAATGCCTGAACCTGAACCATCAAGAAGTAGCCATATAAGCATGTTGTATAGAGATGTGGAGGTAAAAACTAAATGAATCAACTAAAACGCTTGAGTGGTTGTCCATGAAGAGTGGCAAATAGGAGATGGGGCACAATGTCTCCTATAACATGCCTCATAGAACTGCTTGACTCTAAACCATGTGCATATATGACTTTGACAAAAATAAAAAATAAATTTTAAAATATAAATAAAAGCTAAAATGAAAATGTACGAAATAATCACAAAAAGAAAAAACTAAATCCAGTAGTTTGAAAAAGCTAATTAATGAAATCTTTAGCTAAGAAAAAGAGAACACAAACACACACACACACTCAGACCCTGAAATGACACATATTTAGACATAGAGAAAACACAAAATGTAAGAACATCTTCTCAAATTATGCTGAGCTTGGTTTAACACTATTACCAAAGAGGACCCCCCCAAAAAAAAACAAATGAGTAAATAAATAAAACCGTGTAACACTATGATTTAGAAATATAGATGGAAAACACTAAATAAATATTAGCAAATTGAGTCTAGCTGCAATTAAAGTAATAATGTATTATGATCCAGGAATTAAAATGGAAATACTTTTTTACCCTTTTTACCCATCAAATTGAAAAATATTGAAAAATGTATGCTATTCCATGTTGACAATGGTATGGAGAAATGGTACTCCCCTACACTACTGTTGAGAGCATAAACTTCAAAGCTTTTAAAGACAAACTGACAATTTCCATCTAAATTCAACTAAACTAAAGATAGCCTACATCCCAGCAATAGTACTTCTATATATTTATTCTAGAAAAGGGCTCACATATTTGGACAAATATGTTTGTTCGAAAATGCTCATTTAAACATTATTCATAAGATTAGAAAATGTACAATCTAAATGCCCATCAATAGAGGAATGGCTAACTATATTATGGTCCAACTATATTTTAAATACTATGCAGTAGTTTTAAAACAATATATTTCAGTGGAATAAGACGTGTCAAAAACATATCATTAAGTGGAGAAAATTTGTTGACCAAGTGCTATAGTTAAAAACATATTTGTATTTGTATGTTCATACGTGTATATTAAATTACATTGAAAGAATTAAATGGAAGTATTTTAAGGCTCTAATAATGGTTAATGATTACCTAATAAAGATTGTGAGGTTTCAGGAGAGAAGCATAAATAAAAGGTGATTTTTGTTTCTTATGCTTCTGTGTTGGAATTTTTACAGCGAGAATGTATTTATGTAATTAAAATTAAGCAATTAAAATGTAGACATCATGAATGCATGTGGACAAAGCCTGAACAGAAGGAAGAAAACTTTAAAAATTAAAAATAATTGTGTTTGCTTTTGTTTAAAGGTGGTATCATCCTAAGCATTTAAAAATGTATTCTAAGTTTTTACATAGAGCTGAGTTTATGTGGCTGTTCCATCTCAAGGAGGTATTTTATTATTTTTTCTTTAATTTTATTTTATTTTGTCAATATACAATGTGGTTGATTATTGTGGCCCATTACCAAAACCTCCCATGCTCCTCCCTCTCCCTGCGCCCTCCCAACAACCCCATATATGTTCGCTTGTCATAAAAACTTCAAGAAATTGTGATTGTGGTGTCTTCTTCCCTACACCCCCCCAGTTTATTTGTGTATTTATTTATTTATTTATTTTTAGCTCCAACGAATAACTGAGAACATGTGATATTTCTCTTTCTGTGTCTGACTCATTTCACTTAATATAATTCTCTCTAGGTCTACCGATGTTGTTGCGAATGGCAGTATTTCATTCTTTTTTATAGCGCAGTACTATTCCATTATATAGATATACCACATTTTCCATATCCACTCATCTGATGATGGACATTTCGGCTAGTTCCAACCCTTAGCTATTGTAAAGAGTGCTGCAATGAACATTGGAGAACAGGTATACCTTCCACTTGATGATTTCCATTCCTCTGGGTATATTCCCAGCAGTGGGATAGGTGGGTCATATAGTAGAAGTATCTGCAATTGTTGGAGGAAACTCCATACCATTTTCCATACAGGCTGCACCATGTTGCAGTCCCACCAACAGTCTATGAGAGTTCCTTTTTCTCTGCAACCTCACCAGCATTTATCATTCACAGTCTTCTGGAGATTAGCCATCCTAACTGGGGTGAGATGGTATCTCAGCACGGTTTTGATTTCAATTTCCTGAATGCTGAGTGATGTTGAGCATTTTTTCATGCGTCTGTTGGCCATAAATATATCTTCCTTTGAGAAATGCCTATTTAGCTCTTTTGCCCATTTTTAATTGGGTTACTTGTTTTTTGTTGTAAAGTTGTTTCAGTTCCTTGTATATTCTGGATATTAACCATTAGTGAGGTGAATATTTTGCAAATATTTTATCCCACTCTGTTGGTTGTCTTTTAACTCTGTTAATTGTTTCTTTTGCTGTGCAGAAGCTTTTTAGTTTGATACAATCCCATTTGTTTATTTATCCCTTGGATGCCCATGCTTTTGGGGTCATATTCATGAAGTCTGTGCCCAGTGCTACTTCCTGAAGTGTTTCACATAGATTTTCTTTAAGAAGTTTTATTGTTTCAGGGTGTATATTTAATTCTTTAATCCATTTTGAATTGGATATCCAGTTATCCCAGCACCATTTGCTGAAGAGGCAGTCTCTTACCCAGTGTATAGGCTTGGTGGCTTAGTGACTTTGTCAAAGATCAGAAGGCTGTAGGAGTGTGGGTTGATTTCTGGATTTTCTATTTTATTCCATTGATCAGTGTGTCTGTTTTTATGCCAGTACCGAGCTGTTTTGGTTATTATAGCTTTGTAATATACTTTAAAGTCAGGTAGTATTATGCCTCCAGCTTTATTTATTTATTTATTTATTTATTTATTGCTCAGAATTGCTTTGGCTATGCATGGTTTTTTATTATTCCATATAAATGTCTGGATAGATTTTTCCATTTCTGATAAAAATGTCATTGGAATTTTAATGGGGATTGCATTGAATTTGTATATCACTTTGGTTAACATGGACATTTTCACAAGGTTGATTCTTCCAATCCAAGAGCATGGGATATCTTTCCATCTTCTTTTGTCCTCTTTAATTTCTGTCACCAGTGGTTTGTATTTCTCATTATAAAGATTTTTCACATCCTTGGTTAACTCTATTCCTAAGTATTTTATTTTATTTTTTTTGGTGGCTATTGTAAATGGGCTAGCTTTCTGGATTTCTCTTTCTGCATGTTCACTATTGGAGAATAGAAATGCTACTGATTTTCGTGTGTTGATTTTGTATCCTGCAACTTGCTGAAATCATTTATCAACTCCAAAAGTTTTTTTGTAGAGGCTTTAGGCTGCTTGATATATAGGATCATGTCATTTGCAAACAGGGACAGTTTGACTTCATCTTTTCCAATCTGGATGCCCTTTATTTACTTCTCTTCTATGATTGCCCAGGCTAGTACTTCCAACACTATGTTGAATCAGAGGGTGACAGTGGATATCCTTGTCTAGTTCCTGTCCTCAGGATGATAATGGCAGTGGGTTTATCATATATGGCTTTAATCATGTTGAGATATATTCCATCTGTACCTAACTTGTAGAGTCTTTATCATGAACGAGTGTTCACTTTTATCAAATGCTTTTTCAGCATCTATAGAGATGATCATATGGTCCTTCTGTTTGCTTTTATTCATATGGTGTATCACATTTATTAATGTGCGAATGTTGAACCAACGTTGCATCCCTGGGATGAATTCCACTTGATAATGGTCTGTAATTTTGCGTATATGTTGCTGTATTCTGTTAGCTAATATTTTATTGAGGATTTTTGCATCTATATTCATCAAGGATATTGGCCTGTAATTTTTTCTTTTCTTTTTTTTTTTTTTGTATCTTTACCTGGTTTTGGTATCAGGGTGATGTTTGCGTCATAGAATGAGTTTGGGAGTAATGCCTCTGTTTCAAACTTTTGGAATAGTTTGTAGAGAACTGGTGTCAATTCTTCTTTGAGTGTTTGGTAGAATTCTGCTGTGAACCCATCTGGTCCTGAGCTTTTCTTTGTTGGGAGCCTTCTGATAACAGCTTCAATCTCTTTTATTGTTATTGGTCTGTTCAGATTTTCTGAATCACCTTGGCTCAGTTTTGGTAGTCTGTGTGTGTCCAGAAATGTATCCATTTCCTCCAGATTTTCAAATTTGTTGGCATATAGTTGCTTATAGACATCTCTAATGATTCTTTGTCTTTCAGAGTCATCAGTTGTAATATCACCTTTTTCATTTCTAATTTTTATTATTTGAGTCTTCTCTCTTCTTCTTTTCGTTAGCCATGCTAATGGTTTTTCAATTTTATTTACATTTTCAAAAAACCAACTTTTTGATTCATTGACCTTTTGCATCAATATTTGGGCCTCAATTTCATTAAGTTCTACTCTGGTCATAAAGATTTCTTTTTGTCTGCTAACTTTGGGTTTGGATTGTTTTGTTTTTCTAGTTCTTTAAAGTGGAGTAGTAGGTTGTTCACTTGCCATCTTTCCATTCTTCTAAAGTAAGTATTTAATGTGATAAATTTCCCCCTTAGTACTGCTTTTGCAGTATGCCACAGGTTTTGTATGACATATCATTGTTTTCATTAATTTCAATAAATTTCTTGATTTCCTGTTTGATTTCTTCTTTGACCCATAAGTCGTGAAGTAGAATGCTGTTTAATTTCAATGTGTTTGTATAGTTTCCAGAATTTCATTTGTTATTGATTTTCTAATTTTAATCCATTGTGGTCTGAAAAAATACTTGGGATAATTCCAATTTTTGGAATTTGTTGAGAGTTGCTTTGTGACCTAACATGTGATCTATCCTGGAGAATTAGCCATGTGCTGATGAGAAGAATGAATATTCTGAGGTTGTTGGATTGAATGTTCTGTAGATATCTGCCAAGTCCAATTTGGTCTAGAATGTTGTTGAGACCTTGTGTTTCTCTGCTGATTCTTTGCCTAGATGATCTGTCCAGTACTGATAGTGGGGTGTTCAGGTCCCCTGCTATAATGGGATTAGTGTCTATTTCCTTCTTTAGGTGTAAGAAAATTTGCTTCATAAATCTGGCTGCTCCAACATTGGGTGTGTGTATATTTATGATTGTTTTGTGTTCTTCATGGACTAATCCTTTTATCCTTATGTAGTGGCCCTCATTATCTCTTAGTATGGTTTTTAGTTTAAAGTCTATTTTATCAGATATAAGAATAGCTACTCCAGCTCGTTATTCATTTCTGTTTGCATGGTAAATCTTTTTCCATCTTTTCACTCCTAGTCTGTATGAGTCTTTATAGTTGAGGTGGGTCTCTTGAAGGCAGCATATACTTGGGTCCTCCTTTTTAATCCAGTCAGTCAATCTGTGTCTTTTGACGGGGGAATTTAATCCTTTTACATTAAGAGTTGTTATTAAAAGGCATTGATTTACTCCTAGCATTTTATTGCTTCTCTTTGGATATCTTAAGTGTTTTTTGTTCCTTTCTTTCTGATTTACTGTTCGTCGTCTGTATTTCTTGATTTCTTGGGTTGTAGATAAACTTTTTTTTCCCTCCTCATTGTTGGCATTTTTAGTTTACTAGTGGGTTTTGATTTTTCTTTAGTTTTTATGGCAGTGGTAGTTATTTTTCAGGTACCAAACCTAGTAACTCCCTTGAGAATTTCTTGTAAGGGTGGCCGTGTGGTGGTGAAATCCCGCAGCTTTTGTTTGTCTGAGAAATATACTATTTGCCCTTCATTTCAGAAGGATAGCCTTGTGGGGTAGAGTATTCTTGGCTGGCAATCTCTGTCTTTTAATATTTTCAATATATAATCCCATTCCTTTTGTGCTTTTACGGTTTGTGATGAAAGTCTGATGTTAGTCTGGTTGGGGCTCCCTAATAGGTGATTTGATGCTTCTCTCTTGTGGCTTTTAAGATTCTCTCTTTGTCTTTGAGATTTGCCAACTTGACTATAACATGTCATGGAGAAGACCTTTTTGGGTTGAATACAGTTGGGGATCTTTGAGTTTCCTGAATCTGAAGATGTGTGTCTTTTCCTATACCTGTGAAGTTTTCTGCCACTATTTTGTTGAATATGTTTTCAATGCAATCTCCTTTTCCCCACCCTTATGGAATACCCATGAATTGGATATTTGAGTGCTTAAGGCTGTCTGATATCCCTCTTAGATTATCTTCAATGTTTTTAATTCTTTTTTCTTTTTTTTCTTTTTCTTTTTTTTTTTTTTTTTTTTTGTCTGCCTGTGTTATTTCATACAGTGCATCGTCAAGGTCAGAAGTTCTCCCTTCTGCTTCTGCAAGCCTGCTGGTTAAACTCTCTGTTGTGTTTTTTATTTCATTGAATGAATTCTTCAGGTTGGCAAGCTCTACTACATTCTTTTTCAGGGCATTGATTTCCTTGTACATTTCTTCTTTCAGGTCCTGTATATTTTTCCTCATTTCATCATGTTGTCTAGCTGATTTTTCTTGTATCTCATTTAGTTTCCTTAGAATTATCACTCAAAATTCCTTCTCAGACATTTCAAGGGGTTCTTGTTCTATAGGATCTACAGCTTGAGAGTTATTACCCTTTTGTGGTATACTTTCTTGATTTTTCATATTTCTGGTACCTTTCCTTTGATTTTTAATCATTGTGGCAAGGGATTTCACGGTCCACTGGTTCAACACTATTGTCTGGCTAGGATCTTGCTCAGGCTGCAAATTTGGCATAGCTGCCCTTGTGGCTGCATGCAGGTGTCATGTGGCACATGGTTGCTGCGGGTCTTGGGCCTCTCTGGGGGGTGCCTCTCTGGTCAGCGTGCACTTGGCCAGGCTGTGTGTGGGGTCTGCTTGCAGCGAGGCCTACCTTCTCTGTCGCACACTGGCACCACAGGGCGAGTGGTCACCACGGGTCTCAGGCCTCTCCAGGGAGGCACCTCACTGGAAGGCGCACACTCTGCCAGGCTGGGAATGGGGTCTCAAAGAGACACTTTAAATATTACCGAACATTGTGAAAAGATTTTGGAAACACATTTTGAAGGGTGTGACAAATGAGCAAGTTTTCTATGATTCCAAAATGTGTCAGTTTCACAATCTAGAAAAATGACTAATATTGAAAGTTTTAATTGAACTGTATCAACGCCTACCCATTTTGACAATCCAGTGAGATACTTCCCTTTTCTAATGATCCTTCTGGGTCCAAGCAAGCCTTCCTAGAGTAAATATGAGGAATTTATTTAACCAAACAGGTAGCTTATTGCATAATAATAAGAAAATGCAATTGTTTCCAAACTCTTTCTCATTTCCCCTGATATGAAACATATACTCTAATGCACATTGTTAAAACATTAGAAGTCAGAGAGGCCCAAGAGCTTCTCCTGGAGTCAGATGTGCTGGAACGGGCATGCACCACAAGACCTCCAGTCCAGGATAGTCCCTGCTGCCCAGAATTGGCAGTCTCTTCAGGATCCAGGCCAGACATCAGGGTAGAATGAGTGGAGTATGATAACCCTGCCACAATGACTAAACACCAAAGGAAAGATACCAGAAATATGAAAAATCAAGAAAGTACATCAACACCAAAGGAAAATACTAACTCTCAAGTTCTAGATCCTATTTTAAAAAGTCCTTGAAATGACTGACAAGGAATTTCAAGCAACAATTCTAAGGAAACTAAATGAGATACAAGAAAACTCAGTTAGACAACACAATGAAATGAGAAATAACATACAGGACTTGAAAGAAGAAATGTACAAAGAAATCAATGCCCTGAAAAAGAATGTAGCAGAGCTTGTGGAGCTGAAGGCTTCATTAAATGAAATAGAAAACAAAACGGAGTCTAACCAGCAGGCTAGAACAAGCAGAAGAAAGAATTTCTGACCTTGAAAACAGGCTATTTGAATTAACACAGGTGGACCAGAAAAAAGAAAAAAGAATTTTAAAAATTGAAGAAAATCTGAGAGATAACAGACAACCTTAAGCACACAAATATCCAAATAATGGGTATTCCAGAAGGGGAAGACAAAGGAAATGTCATTGAAAACATATTCAATGAAATATAGCAGAAAACTTCCCAGGTATACAGAATGTCACAGATCTTCATATTCGGGAGGCTGAAAGATCCCCAAGCATATTCAACCCAAAAAGGCCATCTCAAAGACATGCTATAAGGTCAAACTGGCAAAACTCAAAGACAAAGAGAGAATCTTAAAAGCTGCAAGAGAGAAGCGGCAATTCACCTATAAGGGAGTCCCAATCAAACTAACATCAGACTTTTCATTAGAAACACTAAATGCTAGAAAAGAATGGAATTAAATATTCACAATACTAACAGAAAAAAATTGCCAGCCAAAAAATCTTTACCCAGCAAGGCTATCCTTATGAAATGAAGGGCAAACAGTATATTTCTCAGACAAACAAAAACTGCAGGAGTTCACAACTACACAACAATACTTACAAGAAATTCTCAAGGGAGTACTGGGTTTGAGACCTGGAAAACAACCGTCACTGCCATGAATACTCGAAAAAGAACAAAACCTACCAGTTAAACAAAAATGCTAACAGTAAAGAGAAAAAATACTTTATCTACCACCCCAAGAAACCAACAAACACAGAAAACAAACAGTAAATCAGAAAGAAAGGAACAAAAGATAATTAAGACCCCTAAACAAAAATCAGTAAAATACTAGGGGTACATCAACCTGTTTCAACAATAACTCTAAATATAAAGGATTAAATTCCCTACTCGAAAGAAACAGACTGAATGAATGCATTAAAAAGATGGACCCCAAAATATGCTGCCTTCAAGGGATTAACCTCACCTGTAAAGACACACATAGACTAAGAGTGAAAGGGTGGAAAAAGATTTACCATGAAAACAGAAATGAAAAATAAGCTAGAGTAGCTATTCTTATATCAGATAACAAAGACTTTAAACCAAAAACCATAAAAATAGATAATGAAGGCCACTATATAATGATAAAAGGGTCTATCCATCAAGAAGACATAAAAATCAAAAATATATACACACCCATCATTGGAGCAGCCAGATTTATAAAGCAAGCATTATTAGATCAAAAGAATGAGATAGACACTATCACCATAATAGCAGGGGACCTGAACACCACACCCTCAACACTGGGCAGATCATCTAGGAAAAAAATCAATGGAGAAACATAAGATCTAAACAACACTTTAGACCAATTGGACTTGGCAGATATCTACAGAACATTCAATCCAACAACCTCAGAATATTCATTCTTCTCATCAGCACATGGAACATGATCCAGGATACACCACATTTTAGGTCACAAAGCAAGTCTCAACAAATTCAAAAAAATTGGAATTATTCCACGCATTTTTTCAGATCACAATGGATTAAAATTAGAAGTCAATAACAAACAAATCTCTGGAAAACATACAAACACATGGAAATTAAACAACATTCTACTTAATGATGTACGGATCCAAGAAGAAATTAAACAGGAAATCAAAAAAATTCTTGAAAATAGTGACACATCATACGAAAACCTGTGGGATACTGCAAAAGCAGTACAAAGGGGGAAATTTATCACATTAAATGCTTACTTCAGAAGAATAGAAAGATGTCAAATAAACAACCTAAAACTTCACCTTAACAAACTAGAAAAACAAAAACAATCCAAACCCAAACTTAGTAGATGGAAAGAAATAATTAAGATAGAGCAATCTGGAAGATACGGATAAGTTTCTAGACACCTACAAACTACAAAGACTGATCCAAGAAGAGATAGAAAACCTAAACAGACCAATAACAAGCAATAGATTGAAGTGGTAATTGGCAATCTTCCAACAATGAAAAGTCTGAGTCCTCATGGCTTTACACCTGAATTCTATCAAACTTTTAAAGAGGAGTTACTACCAATTCTCAAACTATTCCAAACAACTGAAATAGAAGCTACCCTCCTAAACTCATTTTATGAAACCAACATAACGCTGAAACCAAAACCAGATAAAGACACAACTAAAAAAAGAAAATTACAGGCCAATATCCTTGGTGAACACAGATGCAAAAATCCTCAACAAAATATTAGCAATTAGAATACATCAACACATTAAAAGAATTATACACAAGATTAAGTGGGATTCATCCCAGGGATACAAGGATGGTTCAACATATTAAAGTCAATAAATGTTATACATCATATCAACAAACTCAAGGATCTCAATAGATGCTGAAAAAGCATTTGACAAAATTCAACATCCCTTCATGATAAAGACTCTCTACAAATTAGATGTAGGAGAAAGAAAGTAACTCAACACAATAAAAGCCATTCATGACAGGCCCACTGCCAGTATCATCCTGAATGGGGCAAAACTTAGGGACTTTACCTTAAGAACAGAAACAAGACAAGGATGCCCACTCTCTCCACTACTATTTAACATAGTACTGGATGTACTATCTAGAGGAATCAGGCAAGAGAAAGGAATAAAGGGAATCCAGATTGGAAAAGACAAAGTCAAACTGTCTTTATTTGCAGATGACATAATACTGTATTTTATTTTGTTGGTGGCTATTGTAAATGGGCAGGCTTTCTTGATTTCTTGTTCTGCATGACCGCTATTGGAGAAAAGAAATGCTACTGATTTTTCTGTGTTGATTTTGTATCCTGCTACTTGCCTTGTCTAGTTCCTGTTCTTAAAGGAAAAGCTTTCAGCTTTTCCCCATTCAGGATGATATTGGCAGTGGGTTTGGCATATTTGGCTTTAATTATGTTGAGATACTTTCCCTCTATACCTAACTTATACAGGGTCTTTGTCATGAATGAGTGCTGAACTATATCAAATGCTTTTTCAGCATCTATAGAGATGATCATATGGTCCTTTTGTTTGAGTTTATTAATATGGTGTATCACATTTATTGATTTGCGTATGTTGAACCATCCTTGCATCCCTGGGATGAATCTCACTTGATCGTGGTGAATAATTTTACATATGTGTTGCTGTATTCTGTTTGCTAGTATTTTAGTGAGGATTTTTGCATCTATATTCATCAAGGATATCGGCCTGTAGTTTTCTTTTTTGGTTATATCTTTACCTGGTTTTGGTATCAGGATGATATTTGCTTCATAGAATGAGTTTGGGGGATTTGCTTCTGTTTCAATCTTCTGGAATAGTTTGTAAAGAATCGGTGTCAATTCCTCTTTGAATGTTTGGTAAAATTCTGCTGTGAATCCATCTGGTCCTGGGCTTTTCTTCGTTGGGAGCCTTCTGATAACAGCTTCAATCTCCTTTATTGTTATTGGTCTGTTCAAATTTTCTACATCTTCATGGTTCAGTTTTGGGAGCTTGTGTGTGTCCAGAAATTTATCCATTTCCTCCAGATTTTCAAATTTCTTGGCGTATAGTTTTTTATAGTAGTCTCGAATGATTCCTTGTATTTCAGATGAATCAGTTGTAATATCGCCTTTTTCATTTCTAATTTTTGTTATTTGAGTCTTCTCTCTTCTTTTTTTTGTTAGCCATGCTAATGGTTTGTCAATTTTATTTATCTTTTCAAAAAACCAACTTTTTGATTCATTGATCTTTTGAATTGTTTTTTGGGTTTCAATTTCATTCAGTTCTGCTCTGATCTTAATGATTTCTTTCCGTCTGCTAACTTTAGGTTTGGATTGTTCTTGTCTTTCTAGTTCTTTAAGGTGAAGTGTTAGGTTGTTCACTTGCCATCTTTCCATTCTTCTGAAGTGAGCATTTAATGCGATAAATTTCCCCCATCATACTGCTTTTGCAGTATCCCACAGGTTTTGGTATGATGTATCATTGTTTTCATTAGTTTCAATAAATTTTTTGATTTCCTGCTTGATTTCTTCTTGGACCCATATGTCATTAAGTCGAATGCTGTTTAATTTTCATGTGTTTGTATAGTTTCCAGAGTTTCGTTTGTTATTAATTTCTAGTTTTAATCCATTGTGGTCTGAGAAAATACATGGGATAATTCCAATTTTTTTTAATTTATTGAGACTTGATTTGTGACCTAATATGTGATCTATCCTGGAGAATGATCCATGTGCTGATGAGAAGAATGAATATTCTGAGGCTGTTGGGTAGAATGTTCTGTAGATATCTGCCAATTCCAATTGGTCTAGAGTATTGTTTAGATCTGTGTTTCTCTACTGATTCTTTGCCTAGATGATCTGTCTAATATTGACAGTGGGGAATTCAGGTCCCCTGCTATTATGGTATTAGTGTCTATTTCCTTCTTTAGGTCTAATAGAGTTTGTTTTATAAATCTGGCTGCTCCAATATTGGGTGTGTACATATTTATGATTGTTATGTCTTCTTGATGCATCAGTCCTTTTATTATTAAGTAGTGTCCCTCATTGTCTCTTTTTATGGTTTTTAGTTTAAAGTCTATTTTGTCAGATATAAGAATAGCTACTCCAGCTCATTTTTCTTTTCTGTTTGCATGGAAAATCTTTTTCCATCCTTTCACTCTTAGTCTGTGTGAATCTTTATGGGCGAGGTGGGTCTCTTGTAGGCAGCATATAGTTGGGTCCTCCTTTTTGATCCAGTCAGCCAGTCTGTGTCTTTTGATTGGGGAATTTAAGCCTTTTACATTAAGAGTTGTTATTGAAAGGTGTTGATTTATTCCTAGCATTTTATTGGTTGTTTGGTTGTCTTAGGTGTCTTTTTTTCCTTGCTTTCTGATTTACTGTTTGGTTTCTGTGTTTGTTGGCTCCTTAGGTTGTAGATAGCGTTTTTGTTTGTTTGTTTTCTCTTCATGAATGCCATTTTTATTATACTAGTCGGTTTTGATTTTTCTTGGGTTTTTATGGCAGTGGTAGTTATTTTTCAGGAACCAAACCCAGTATTCGCTTGAGGATTTCTTGTAAGGGTGGTCATGTGGTAGTGAACTCCCACAGTTTTTCTTTGTCTGAGAAATATACTATTTGCCCTTCATTTCGGAAGGATAGCCTTGCAGGGTAGAGTATTCTTGGCCGGCAATCTTTGTCTTTTAGTGTTTTGAATATATCATCCCATTCCTTTCTAGCTTTTAGGGTTTGTGATGAAAAGTCTGATGTTAGCCTGACTGGGGCTCTCTTATAGGTGATTTGACGCTTCTCTCTTGCAGCTTTTAAGATTCTCTCTTTGTCTCTGAGTTTTGCCAATTTGACTATAACATGTCTTGGAGAAGGCCTTTTTGGGTTGAATACGTTTGGAGATCATTGAGCTTCCTGGATCTGAAGATCTGTGATTTTTCCTATACCTGGGAAGTTTTCTGCCACTATTTTGTTGAATATGTTTTCAATGGAATCTCCGTTTTCCTCCCCTTCTGGAATACCCATGACTCGGATATTTGAGCGCTCAAGGTTGTCTGATATCTCTCTCAGATTTTCTTCAATGTCTTTGATTCTTTTTTCTTTCTTTTTGTCTGCTTGTGTTATTTCAAACAGCCCATCTTCAAGTTCAGAGGTTCTTTCTTCAACTTCGACAAGCCTGCTGCTTAAACTCTCCATTGTGTTTTTTATTTCGCTGAATAACTTCTTCAGTTCAGCAAGTTCTGCTACATTTTTTTTTCAGGACATTGATTTCCTTGTACAGTTCCTCTTTCAGATCCTGTATACTTTTCCTCATTTCATCATGATGTCTAGCTGAGTTTTCTTGTATGTCATTCAGTTTCCTTAGAATTATCACTTGAAATTCCTTGTCAGTCATTTATTTCAAGGGCTTCTTGTTCTATAGGATCTAGAGTTTGAGATTTATTAACTTTTGGTGGTGTACTTTCTTGACTTTTTGTATTTCTGGTATCTTTTTTTTGATGTTTATTCATTGTGGCAGGGAGTTTCACAGTCCACCAGTTTGAGACTATTGACTAACTAAGATGTTGCTATGGTTGCCAATTTGGTATGGCTACCTCCATGACTGCTCAGTTGGCCTCTAGTGCCTTGTGTGTATGGTTGCCTCGGGTCTTGGGCCTCTCCGGGGAGCCACCTTTCTGGTCAGCTTGGACTCTGCTGGGCTGCTGGATCACGTACCACAGGGTGTGTGATCTCTGTTGAGCTTTCACTTCCCATGCAGGACTTCTCCCTGTTTTGTGTGCTCTGGCCCAGGCTGTTAGATCGTGCAGTGGCGACCCCACACGGTGTGTGGTTTCTGTCGAGTCTCCACCTCCCTGGCCGCACGTCTCCCCACTCTGTGCGCACTGTGCTGGGCTGGGACATGTCTTCTGCAACCCTCGTCTATCAGCTGGGCCTTCAAGACCCTGCTCGGCACAGCCTCGCCCAGGAAGTCTACCAGGTTTCTGCTAGGCACAGACGACCGGTTGCTCTGGGTGCCTTTCTAGCACTGTGTAGATCTTTCTCAGGACTTGTTCACCTTTGTATCCCCCCGGGATGGACCGAGCTAGTGCCCGCCTGCAGTCAGCTCTCCAGCAGGCTCAAGCAGACTTGGGAACTCTCCTACCACACTATTCCCAACCAGAAATTGGTTAGGCGTTTTTCTGAACTGGTGGCCGCAGAGATGGTATCTGCCTCCCAGTAACAGGAAGTTTACCAGGGGCCGGAGTCCAGGGTTTGGTGGAGTGACAGTCGGCCCCGCCCATACTTCCTTGCCCTCCCAACACTGGCCGGGGACGCCCCACGCCACCAGTCCCGCCAGAGAACCGCGGAGGGCATGGGAGGTGAGGCCAGCCCACAGGCCCCGGGAAGCCCCACGCCAGGGCAAGCAAGTGGGAAGGCTCAGTGAGGAGCCAAGCCGGGCCAGAGCTGCCTCCACCTGGGAAAATGGAGGCAGCCCCGGGGCGGTGAGTGGCCCGGTGATGCAGGCGGAAACCGGGTGGGCGTCAGCCCCCCGAGCAAGGCCGGGCCAGGGGTCACTCACAGGGCTGTGCCAGGTCGGGCGCTCACTCTCTGCCTCTGGTTTGTCGCCTTCCCCGTTCTGGGCTCTCGCTGCCTCAGGCTGCTCGCTCAGTCCCGCAGCGTGGCTCGGGCGCTCCCAGGAATCTTCTTTTGTGCCGGCCTGAAACCTCGAATCCTGAATAGGGCAGCTGGCCGCCTTCAGCTTGGCCCCGGCCTCCGGGATCCTGTCTGCATCCACAGCAGCCCTGGCGCCGTGTTCCCTGTTTAGAGACTCACTTTTGCAGCTACGGAACAGTTCTTTTCCTGCTCCATTCTTCAAAGCTGTTGCCTGTAAATGAGGCAGCCTCTCCTGCCGAGGGCAAAGTGGTGGTCAGCCCCCATGACCAGCCACCAGCAGCAGTCCTCCCTTAAGAGATGGCAAGAGGAAGGTCCACAAGTTTCCCAGCTGCCTGAGGCCCAGTGGCCGCCTTTTCCACCTCGGTTACTCTGCACCAACTGCTGCAGCCACCGCCATCTTGAAAACCAAAAATAAAATACTTAATAATTGAGTTCACCAATGATGTGAAAAATCTTGATAATGAGAACTACAAACCACTGTTGAGAGAAATTAGAGAGGATACAAGAAGACAGAAAGATATCCCATGCTCTTGGATTGGAAGAATCAACATTGTGAAAATGTCCATACTACCCAAAGTAATATACAAATTCAATGAAATCCCCATCAAAATTCCAATGACATTTTTCTCAGAAATGGAAAAATATATCCAGTCATTTACGTGGAATAACAAAAGATCACACATAGCCAAAGCAATCCTGAGCAAACAAAATAAAGCTGGAAGTATAAGACTACCTGATTTTATACTACAAAGCTATAATAAGCAAAACAGCATGGTACTGGCATAAAAACAGACACACAGGTCAACGGAATAGAATAGAGAACCGAGAAATCAACTCATCACCTACAGCCAATGGATCTTTGACAAAGGCACCAAGTCTACAAACTGGGGAAGAGACTGCCTCTTCAGCAAATGGTGCTGGGAAACCTGGATATTCATATGTAGGAGAGTCAAACCAGAACTCTACATCTCACCATATACCAAATTCAACTAAATATACATCCTGAAACAATAAAAATCCTTAAGGAAAATATAGGAGAAACACTCCAGAAAGTAGGATTGGGTACAGACTTCATGAATATGACCCCAAAAGCACAGGCAACCAAAGGAAAAATAAACAAATGGGATATCAAACAAAAAGCTTCTGCACAGCAAAAGAAAGCATCAACGGAGCGAAAAGACAACCAACAGAGTGGGAGAAAATATTTGCAAAATATATATCTGACAAAGGATTAATATCCAGAATATACAAGGAACTCAAACCCCTTTACAGAAAAAAAAGAAAAAACCCAATTGAAATATGAGCAAAGGAGCTGAACAGGAATTTCTCAAAGGAAGATATACGAATGGCCAAAAGACACATGAAAAAACACTCAACATTATTCAGCATTTGGGAAATGCAAATTAAAACCACTTTGACATACCATCTCACTCCAGTTAGGATGGCTAATAACCAAGACTGAGAACGATAAATGCTGGTGAAGTTGCAGAGAAAAAGGAACTCTCACACTGTTGGTCGAACTGCAAAATAGTGCAGCCTTTATGGAAAATGGTATGGAGGTTCTTCAAACAATTACAGATAGATCTACCATTTGACCAGCTATTCCACTGCTGAGAATATACCCAGAGGAATGGAAATCATCATGTACTCCCATGTTTATTGTAGCACTATTTACAACAGTCAAGTATTGGAACCAGCCCTAATGTCCACTATCAGATGAGTGGATAAGGAAACTGTGGTACATCTACACAATGGAATATTACTCTGCTATAAAAACAAATGAAATACTACCATTCGCAACACCATGGATGGACTTAGAGAAAATTATATTAAGTGAAACAAGTCAGGCACAGAAAGAGAAATACCACATTCTCTTATACCACATGTTCTCACTTATTTGTGGGAGCTAAAAATAAATAAATACACAAACAAATAAAGGTGAGGGGAAAGAAGACACAACAATCACAACAATTCCTTGAACTTGTTAAGACAAGTGAACAGATATGATGTAGTGGGAGGTAGGGGAGAGAGGGAAGGCAGAAAGAGGAACAGGTAAAGGGACATCAAAATCAAATACAATGTATATTGAGAAGTTAAAATAAAAGAAATAAATAAATAAAAATAAAATGTTAGAAATCAAATAGAGTGTGATGTAAAATACTTTTCCTTTGAGACAGCCTTGAAGAGTAATTAGTATTACGGAATCAAATCCTGACTTTGCCATCCTCGAAAATCCAACCTTCATATAGTAATTTACATATCTAAGATACGGTTTCTGTTCTGTGGTCCTGATAAAAAACAGTGGTTAAATATGGAACTTTTTGACACAACTTAGTGGTACAGACATCTTTGTTTTCACCCTGTTTCCAACCTGGTGATAATATTCACCTTTGTTTGCCTAGTTCCCTGAGAAACAGGAGGTTCTGGCCATGATTTATTTTAATGAAACCAGAACAGAAAGAGTTTCTACATAAAATACTGCCAATATACCTCTACATCCCTAACTTAAGGATCCCTGCTGCTCACCATAAATATCACTTGGTCACTCCATGATAACAAATTAGACAGCAAAAGCACTTTGAGCTGTATATTAATGCTTTGTACTTTGCCAACTCCAGTGGAACATTTAAAGTACTTCAGCGGGAAGATCTCATGGTAATAAATTATGAGGTTGCTTCTCTGCAGCCCTCTTCCACTATCGCTGAGATCACTTGCCCTCCCCTTAAAGTTCATCTAGCTCCAAGCTTTGAGATAAACCCTAATCTTAGTCTGTAGAAATTTAAGGTGCTATAGTGCATCACCATGGCTCAGGATCAAGTCAACCTACACTTCTGGCTTTGTCTAATAGTGTGCCTAAGTATAATATGTGGGTTTCTTCAATTTTCATGACATCAAGTTCCTACCAGCATCCTTGATCTAGCAGCTTGGTCCCTAAACAACAAGACAGATCAGTTTGAATCTCAGCTCCACCACTTGCTGGCTCTATTATGTTGGGCAAGTTTCTTAGTTTCTCCAAATCCCAATTTAATTATCTTTAAAATGCAGATAGTAATACCCACCATATAGAAAACACAGCACGGTATATGGCACATAGTAGATGTTGGGCAAATGTTAATTCTCGCCATTCACATCTTGTTGATTTTTCTTTGATATACTGAGCAATACATTGGAACATCAAAAATTGGGAATCTGCTTTGCTCTTCCAAATCTACATGCCATCCTGAGCCCTCACTCCTGCTGCTATAAATTAGCAACATCTGACTACTCAAGTCTCTGACTTTGCCTAATATTGACCTTCATTGGGCCCTTGCTCCTGGTAGACACATGACTAATATTTTCTTCCCTCCTGCTATACTCTCAGGACACCATACTCCATCCTGTCTCAACAGCTCCACATCATGTGAACCTACATTTGTACCCTAGTGCCTGCCGCAACACGTTGAGTGATTCTATTGAGAACTGTCTCTAAAATCCTGCTGAGATGACTCACTCTAGGTCTACCCATGGGATGCCTTCTAAGTGTTCATATGTAAAGCAAGAAAAAAGAAAAAGTAAAATAGGCAGAGCACAGAGGAATTTTACAGCAGTGAAACTACTCTATATGAGTTGCCTAAACCCATAGAATGCACAACACCAAGAGTGAATCTGAATGTAAACTATGGACTTTGGGTGATAATGATGTGTCAATGTAGACTTATCAATTATAACAAAGTACCACTCTGGTGGGGGATGTTAATAAGGGGGGAGGTTGTACATGTGTGGGGCAGGAGGTATGTGGGAAACCTCTGTGCCTTCCTCTTAATTTTGCTGTGAACCTAAAGTTACTCTAAAAAATAAAGTCTATTTTTAAAAAACAGTGAATTGACATGCCTTCAGGTATCTTCCCTCACTTTGACCCAGAGATAGAGATGTAGAAGAGATGGAATTTCAGATATTAAGGTGGTGGAAGAGAACCACTAAATTATTGTTTGGTTCCTATTATTTACTAACATTATGCTAAGAAGTCTATATTCATTATTACAAATCCTCACAACACTGCAAGGTAGAATTTCCTCTATTTAACAGATGAGCCTTCTTAATATTAACTAATGTTCTGAAGTTCACACACCAGTAAGGAACAGAGCCAGAATGTGAAATAGCTTGACTTTCAAGTCTATAATGTTTCTTCAAAAATGGCTAATTTCTTTCTCACTGTACCACATTTCACCTCACTACACCATTACATATAAATTAATGGACTGCCTTGAAATGTATTTTAAATGTTGAAATTCCAAGAGTAATTTATTTCAGATGATCAATGAAAATCAGGCCCTGAATCTGTACCTCTGTTTCTTTGTCTGAATGATAGCAATAGATAGCATTCATTCAGTGCTTATTATGTGTTTGGCACTGTTCTATTGTGTATTAATTCATTTAATCCTATGAGCAAGGTAAAATTAAAATCCCTATTTTATAGTTGAAGGAACCAAGCACAGAGAGGTTAGGTAAATTGCCCAAGATCATACTGGCAGAGCTCCGATCAGAATCCAGGCAGTCTAGCTACAGAGCCCGAAGCTCTTTCACCATGTGTTATACTGCCTCTCAACAATCAGAATAATTGTGTCAAATTCTCCACTTAACTTTGCATGTATAAATAACTTAAGGATCTAATCAATTCCTTTGATATCTGAAGCTACCAAAAACCATTTATTGAAAAATAAGAAGTAGCATGTTGCTTGCAGATCAGACTCCCTGATTACTCATCACACTGGCTCTTTTTCTCCATAAAGATTAAAGATATAAAATTTTGCATGTTACTGTAGAAGTCACACTTATTTGAAATGGGCACATTTCAGGATAAAGTGGAATCCTTTCCCCTAAAAATAAATTCTCCTTCCACAACGATAATTAATATTATTTATCCTCCATTTGGGTGGCACTCTTTAGATGCTGGCAGGAATGTAGTATAACTAAATCAGAGTTTATCATCTAGAGCTAGCAAGAAAGTTGCCCCCCATATTTTTTCTTAATTTATGCACTATATACTCAAAAATCCCATACATTAAACTTTCTATTGTGAACAACAATAATCAATAAAGCATTTAATGTCTAAAAATCAGTCTTGTTTTGTTTTTCTATTGTATGAGTCAGTATCTGGCACATGTAAAGTAAAATGAAGAAAATGAGCTTATAAATCACAGTAATCTCCCTGATAATCACTACTCATTTAGTGAAGGGACAATGTGCTCGCTACATGAGGCATTCTTATAAAAGACACCAAGCTGCAATTAACGATCTATAGATCTCATTTGCTCTGAATTAGTAAGTGCTCTGATTCTAATAAATTCTCAATACCTAAGGACCTTATTCTGATTATTTTTATCTCATGTTCCTTGCCCACAGAGAAAGGAAAAGAAAGTTATTTCTTCCCTAAATGTCAAATTAGTGCATTCTTTTCTCCCTATTTCTCATATATCTACCCAGAAAGGTATTCCAAACAAAACAGCATCAGAACACATTTCATTTTTTAATGAGGTTACAATATTCCTCCAAATCTCTTAACTAGAACATGTAACTATTGCAATAATACTGTACTATTATTCACTTATAAATTATAAGCAAAAATTTTAATTGACTTGGCTTTATTTTGAAATATTTATATTATGCTCTGAAATGTATATCCTATTTCAAATAAAATGATTACCTGTAGCTACATAACTCTACATAAACCACAATGTGATTACCAAAAGATCCCATTGCATTGGCAGAACAGATAATGTTGTTTTATCATTTCTTTTCCTATAACACAATAAATAATATTTTACTACTCCTGGCAGGCACTAGGATTCATAAATGCACAGTGGAAAAATCACTGAAGGACTCAAGTTTGAGACACAGAAGAATGACTCAAAAACAGATTTCAAAATCCAAACACTCATTAAGTTAAATCCAAAGAAAACTCTAATTCATTGTTATTGAGTTTTGTCTCAGTCAAGAGCCCAGAGATAAAGCACTCAGATTAGAACAGTGCAAGTAGAGTTTAAGAGTTAAATTAAGAGTTTAATGGTTATGAAGATTTGGGTGGGATGGAGTTCCCATTCTGAGAGTATCCCTCCTTCTCATAAGTAAGGCTGAGAGTATCTTATGGCTGGGATAAGATATAGGTTAAACTAACATGTAAAGGGTTAGAGCCAACGTCTTTGAACCAAGAACAAAACAATGATTTTGTCAGAACAAAAGGACTCTATCATTTCAAGTAAGCCCTCATAGTAGAGGTTTCACATTGGGAGGTGACCCAAAGGCCCAGCTCCTGACAGAGTCTCTAGGTAAGTAGATGATGATAACCTGTCCTCAGTGATGAGGGTCTCTTATCTAGCACATTACAGCACAGATCTGTGGAAGCTGGAGAGAACAGAAGTCATCATAAAGGAAAGTAACTTAGTCTTGGCCTGCTAAAAGTCTATCAAGTCCAAGAAGAGAAAAGGGACACAAGTGAGTACCTGAGCCATGCCGAAGGGTGGAAAACCCATGTACACCAACATGCATGCCACACCAGTAGAAAAGATGAGAAGACCATACCTCAAACATCCTGAAGACCACTATGAAAAAATCCTTCTTCCAGGACCTGTGACATTAGAATACATTCTTTGTAGAACTCTGCAAAGTAATGGATCATTTAAAGCATTTCTGTTATCATAACCTACAAATTGCATTAGAAATGCATCTGCCTAGCAGAGCAAGAGAACATATTTTCCATGTTTTTGGTGAAAAGTAAACTCACACCACAGTAAAAGTAATGAAAGTCTTTTGGCCATTTCAATCCCAAACAAAAAGGTAATTTTTTCCTGCCTTCTCAAGTAAAAGATTAGTGAAAATTATTTAAACTAGTCTTGATGATGAGGTGCCTTCATTCTGAATATCAACTTATGTGATGTGATGTGCTAGAAAATACAAGGTAGTTTTCTGTCTCCTTTGGGTTCTGTCTTCTCCCTCTAATATGGCAAATAAATGGTCACCTCTTGCTGCTGCCATTTTCTCCTGTCTCTCTATCAGCCTTCTGTTCACCCTCTAGTTTAGGCTTTTCATTTGTTGTCTTCAGAAACACACACACAAGAAACTTGCTAAAAAAAATACATAAATATATGAATAACTGTTAGATGTTTATTTTGATATTATTTCATCTATTTTTCTCATTTATTTGTTTTCTTGTTTAAGGGTTTTTTAATTTCTCACCTCTGGCACCATATTCTACAAAGATTTTGAAGTAACATACAGGAATCCATATAGCAAAGTAAGACAAAAAATAAAACTGAGAAAGACAAAAACACAGTAATGAGACCAGGTAAAATATAAATTGAAACTGATGGATAAACCTCAGTGAACAATTCAGGATGCAGTTATGCCACCCATGAAAGACTACACTGCAGTTTATAGCATGGTGAAGACAGTTTGTATCTAAGCTCACTGGCAGCTAAAGAAAAAGGGGAACTGTGATCTTCTACCCAATTCACACTGTCCAGAATATTTTCTATTGCTTTCCATTTTGGTGTTACTGAGGATACCAGAAATATAATCTGTTCCATATTAAAATCATAGACTCTCTGAAATGAAAGGGTCTGCAGATCATCTAACCCAGCAAGAATTAGAGGGGAGGGACCAAGTGAATTTCCAGTCCCACAAATAATAGAACAAGTTCTAGAACCCTGACATCTGGAGACCTCCACCTAGTTTAGTGCTTTTTCCAGACAGCAATATTGCCACCTCTCCCTACAGTAGAGGAAGAAGTCAAGAATCTAAGAATCTTCTATCCAGGCTTCATTAAATTGAAACAACTGTGTGTCTAAATTCCTGATTTACTGCCTATAACAGGGTAAGCTTCAGAGGAGAAAAGCTAGATACATATTCAGCCCTCATGATTGGAGGTAGCCCTCAGGTGCATCCATTCACAATTAAGAAAAGTGTAAAGTGAAGAAGTACAGATTATACCTATACTCATAGGAGCCCTCTCAGAGTATCAGAGCCAATAGTGGGACAAAATAGTTCTCAAGTCAGGCAAATACAAATTACACTAATACCCTAGTAGTTCCTGCTCCATCTTGTTTTCTCTCTCTCTCTCGCTCTCTCTCTTTCTGTCTCTCCATTTCCCCTTCCTGACTCTCCTTTCTCTCCACTGAACTTATCCCCTCTAGTTAAAAGCAATTATCAGAGAGCTGTGAGAAAAAAATTCCTAGAACTCACATGGGACTAGTAATCATTAGTGCTCCCACCAGCCAAAGTAAACAGACTTCAGAGAATATAAAGATCATTCAGTAGAGACATAAGAAGGGTCATTCCTTTGCATTGAGGTTAAATCCACATCTAGATCTTCCTTAAGAAGCTTAAAAACAAGCTTTGAAAGGATTAAACTGATCCACAAGTAAATAAACTGCCTGTGGAGCAAAAAGTCTAACAATCTTTAAAGGAATACAACTAAATCCAACACTTAACAATGTAAACTTCACACTGTACAGCATCCAATAAAAAACTATCATACATGTGAGGAAGTAGGAAATTTTAACACATAACCAGGAAAAAGTAATCAGTTAATAGGAAGAGATCAAGAAATGACAGAGATGATGGTATTAGCAAACAACTACATTAAAATATCAATGGGAAATATGTCCAATATGCTGAAATGTTTAAAGAAAAACATGAACAAAATTAGGAGAGAATTTAAAACATAAATAAAAGCCAAATGAAATTTATAGAAATAAAAAACACAATATATGAAACAAGAAATTCACTGAATTTGATTAAAAATGGAATACTCTCTGCCATAAAAAAGAATGAAATTTTGCTATGTGCAGCAACATGAATGAACTTAGAGAAAATTATGTTAAGTGAAATAAGCCAGGCACAGAAAGAGAAATGCTGCATGACCTCACTCATTAACTAAAAGAAAGAAAGAAAGAAAATAACAATCACAATAAGTGTGTCCCCAATATGAATCTGGCCCCCACATCATGGGCAGGAGGGGGGACAATCAGCTTTGTATCTCATGAATATTCTAAATAAATAAATAAATAAATAAAGAGGGAGAACAGAACTGTGGTTATTAGAGTTGGGAAAGGGGGGTTAGGGAGAAACCAGTTAAGGGTCACAAAGATTGATAACATTTGGTAAGCATGAGTGTACTAATTATCTTGATTTGAACACCACATATTGTGCACATGTATTGATATTCGATTTTGTACCCCACAAATATATATAATCAATCTCAGAGACCTGTTGGACAATATTAAGTGGCCTGACATAATAACATTAATTGGAGTCCCAGAAAGAAAGGAAATAGAGAAATAGAAAAATTATTCAAAGAAATAATGGCTGAAAATTTTCTAAAATTAAGCCATCTATAAACCTGCAGAACTAAGAACATCAACAAATTGTAAGGATGACAAACAAAGAGAAAACCACACAAAGAGATGGTATAATCAAATTATTAAAAAGAAGTGATAAAGAGAAAATATCAAATGCAGCCAGAGGAGGGTTAGGGAAAAGTGCATTACATACAGAAGAACAAAAATAAAAACACTTAAAAATTTTTGCTTGAAACCATCCAAGCCTAAAGACAATGAAATTACATCCTGAAAGTACGGTGGGGTGGGGGGAACTGTCAACCTAGAATTCCACACTCAGTGAAAATATCTTTCAAAAATGAAGGTTGGTTTCATCAACATGTAAAGAGCATAGAAGCTGTCACTCCCATCTTCACAACAAGAAAAATCTGGACAAACTGAAAATCAAGACTCTTCTTGGACCTGTCAGGGAGCTGGGGTCACAGGGCAAACCACCACTTTGAAATCTGGAGAGAGAAGCACATCCAAAGAGACACAGACAAGAACTGTTTACCTGGAAGAAAAGATGCTGGAGCCATAAACTGGCAGGAACACTTAATGGTGGTTTTGGCAAATTGCTGGAGACTGAGTGTATACTAGCATGAGAGCAAAAAATTCCTGGGAGCCAAGTATTAAGGGAAACTCATACTCTCATGGGCTTCACCTCCAGGAATCCCACCAGGTTCTCACAGTGAAGAACCAAGATAGAGCCACTCATAGCTCTGGCAGGGGAGGGAAGAGTAATCACTGTGAAACATGCCCTAAGCCTTCTCAATAATAAAAGGCCTACTCTCCATTGGAAGAGACCTCTCCAGAGCTTAATCACGGTTAGGGAAAGGGCATTTCTCCCAGTCCAGCCCCTTATAGCATTACTGTCTCACCTAAGGGAAAACTTTTTAAAAATCTATACCACTGGAGAAAAAACTTGTGAAGTTCACAGCCAGACACACAGGCCCACTAAATGACTGAGATTTAATCATACTATTCTAGAACCCAAGTATTCATCAACAGGTGAACGGATAAATTGTGGTACATCTCTACAATAGAAAACTACTCAGCAGTAAAAAGAAATAAACTACTAATATATGCAACAACATGGATAAATCTCAAAAACTTTATGCTGAGCCAAAGAATCCAGACACAAAAGGGTACACACCGTATGGCTGCATTTATGTGAAACTCTTTTTAAAAGGCAAAGCTAATATATGTCACAGAAAGCAGTTAAGTGGCTGCCTATGAGCAGGGATAGAGATAAGATTTGACTAGGAAAAAGCACAAGGAAACATTTTGGGGTCATGGAAATGTTCAATATCTTGATTGTGGTGGTGTATATATGGGAGTATACACTTGCCAAAACTCATCAAAAGTGAACACTTAAAATAGGTGTATTTGGGTGCCAACATTTTTTTAACTTTTAATATTATTTAGCCTACAGAGTAAGAATATTTCATCTCGTTCCTGCTTCAGCAAAACTAAAAATACACCCTTCACTAATGCTGTCCGGACTGATCTCCATACTTGAAGCCAGCAACCCTGTCATCTCACATCCTCTTTTTGAATAAAGACAATGGAAATTACATGAATCTTTGTCATCTCTTGCATTTGCCAGCCTTTATTTTGATTATTCTGTTTCTATTACCATCGTAAATTAGAATTTGTTGAACATCCATAGGGCAATTTGCAAATTCCTCTTTGTTCTTTTTCATGTCGTTTCAGTATATTTAGTGCTGTTCATAATATAATTTAAAATTATTTATTTAATCATTTAAATGATGAAATTATTATAATTTCTTTATTCTAAAAAAACTGGTACTGAATTACATGTAAAAAGGCCAAAAAGCAGCTAAGATATTGTTCTTTGTCATACATAAAAAATGTATTGTTTTACATCCAAGTCAAACCTCACAGTTTTTGTGAAATAACCTGGCCCTCATCTTCCAAGTCTCCACAACAGAATTTTGCTGAACAACCCCTTTCTTCCTGTGTCTGATACCAAAAAACAAAAACAAAACAAACAAATAAAAAAAAACACCATTCTTGCTCACAAAGCCTTTCTCTTCTCTTTTGAAACTCCAACATTTTCCTAATCTACTTCCTGATTAATTAGAACAGTAATATAGAATGCCCCTTAGGTAAAGAAATCATTTTCTCTACTTGTGATAACATTTATCACTATTCTACAATATATTTATCTTGCTCATAAATAATGGCAATGAGTTATTGGTCTTCTGACGGAATGGTTGTTTAGATGGCTATATGTCCCTTACATTGTGCCAGAAACGTCTGATGAGTTTCTATTACTTGAATTGTACACGATACTTCTTAATGAAGATGATGATAAACAAAATCACACAGTTATTCCGCATCCTAAAGATAACCACATGCTATGTACTCTTGAGCCAATCTCAGGTTATTATTAGCTAAACAGACATATTAATTAATACAATGCTTAAAGTCAGCCCTATTACAGAACTGTGTACAGTATCTTCACAGAACACAATATACATCTAGAGCCTATGAAAAGAAATTAAAGTAACCCTTTATTCAATCTGCCAAGGGACTATGGAAACTTGTAATTATCTGGCTTTAGATAGAAGAGATACATTGCATTTGGGTACACACAAGGGCACAGGTTTATGCCTCACATGACAGATGGCAGAGAAAGAGCTCTAGAGTGCAAGCTTTCTACCAGACCTTTTTAATCTATTTTCCCCAAACGCATCAAATTTTAGTGCTGTCTCTCTGACCCAGTATGTTAGCTTTTTTTATGAACTTATGATTAACTAGTACCACGGCAGCAGGAGCTAAATTTTCTTCCATTTAAAACTAAATTTTACTCATAAAAGTTATAACCCCTAAACACTGGGTGAAAGACACCAAATGAGGAATGAGAGTATTTTAAAAGGATACATGAGAATAGAAAATTTAGTCTTACACTATAATTACCAGAGGATCTGGAATTCCATGAGCCAAATCTAGTCAGTTCCAACCCTGAGCAATTCAACTTGAAAAGCAAGGTTCAAGAATTAGCCATATCAACTACTGCCAAGTAGCTTGGTCCCCCAAATTAGGATAATGTCCCCACCCTCTTTTCCAAACCATGTGGTAATTCACAGCCTTGAATAGAATGGTAGCAGTGCTTGTAACAGTTACTTTTATATACCTTTTATTCAAAGACCATAAGATAAAACATTATAATTCAGGTAGCTTCAGTCATTTTGAACACCCTCCCCATTCACAATGCAACTTCTAGTTACTGAGAGAAGAATCTGGGGGAAAAATTGTTAAATTTGATGAATATAGTGGTTGAGGAACAACTCAAAGGATGCAACTTGGCATTGTCAAAAGAGAACTACAGTACCGAATAAATTCATCATTCTCCTCTCCCTCCTCGGACCCCCCCCTTTTTTTTTTTTGCTGCCATCTTTCCAGTACATTTTATGGCAACAACGTCATATTTATTTCAGAACCAAACTCAGTTCGACTCATTACCATCAATACCACAACTCATTTTTCAAAACATTATCTTAAAAAAATAAGTCCTTGCACATGTTAATAATGTTTTAAGTTATTCAAGTTCCCTCTCAATAATATAATACCACCACAATAAATCTAAAATAGAAAACTGTACTTCCAGAATGCCTAAGAACATTTCACAAACTTTGATTTGCATTTTTTTAATTTAGCTAATTGCTCATGCTCTGCAGGTAAAATAGGTGTGTTGAATGTTCCGCATAGTGGATTATCCCACATTCTCTTTTGTTGTCCTGCTTTGTTATAATCTCTACTTTCTTATTTCTCGCTAACCAGATTGGTAAAGGGCCACATTGTGTAATGATGACTATACTAATTATCCTGATTTGAGCATCACATATTAAATACAAGTATTGATATTCAATGCTGTACCCTACAGATATGCAAAATCATGTTTTAATTTAAAAAGTCTACTTTCTTAGAATTCAAGCACTTGTTCTCAGCAATATTTAATTTAAAGTTTTATCATCTTCAGATAAATTCAAATATATGTATTGGAGTATATATGCTGGTGAGTTTAGGTGTAGGGGGAAGGGTAGAAACTTCAGATATATGTTTTTACATCCTTAACTGAATCTAAAGAGAGCATCAGACAGTGCTGATTAATTGATAATTATCTCGCACCTAAGCCTCGAATTTGTCAGTAAGCATATTTACACCTGAATCCCAGATACAACAAGTCAAGATCCAGGAAACTAAGCATTCATTTGATCAATGATTATTGAGTACTTACTGCTCATATTTATCAGGCATGGGGATACAAAGATAAATAAAAACATGGTTTCTGTCCTCAAACTCACCTAACTCATCCAACGTCCACATTGCAAACCCATACCATGGGGGCAGGCACTTGGGTGGGTCTGGGCAAGTAAGGAGCATATTTAGACTTAAAGACCACAATTTTCTTGGCTCCAGCATCTGAGGAAGTGTAATTGATGCTGAGGAACCATCGCTGCATGATGTTTTTTTTAAAGCACACATTATTTATCATTTTTTAAATCTAACCATTAAAAAAAGACCTGCTGGGGACTAGGGAGAGGGAGGAATGAATAGGCAGAGCATAGAGGATTTTTCTGACAATGAAACTCTTCTCAATGGTGGATACGTGTCATTACACATTGTCCAAACCCATACAATGCATAACATCGAGAACCCTAAAGTAAATTGTGGACTTTGCATGATAATGACACATCAATGTAGGTTCATCAATGGTAACAAATATACCACTCTGGTAGGGGATGTTGCTAGTGGGGGAGGCTGTGCATGAGTGGGGGCAGAGGGATGTGGAAAACCTCTGTACATTCCACTAAATTTTGCTGTGAACCCACAACTGCTCTAAAAAATAAAGTCTATTTAAAAAATAAATAAATAAAGGAAGAACTGCAGGCAGAGATTATTTTATAAGATAAAGAGATTTATTTTAAATTTTTACTTAGATGACTGTAGTGTTTAATAAAACTGTTCTTTTTCAAATTATTTAAAACAAATTAATGCTTATAATTCTTCAGCTCTGCCCACAGTTGACACAAGTATTAAGACTTTATCTACTGAAGCGAATGAGTAAATTGCATTTAAATACCAACATTATAGGTCTATTTGTTCTAAAATCTTCCTCCCAAAGATTCCTCCACCCTCTTGCCTCCTCTTCCAAGCCAAGAAGGTCACTCATTCTTACTGTAGTGCAGAGCTATATTTTTGTTTTAGATGCTCCAATTAGTCATCACATTAGTCACTTTCAACTTCCTTGAAGCAATATTGAAACCTTCTTTCCCAACTCCATTACCTGCTATGACTAGAGCTGAAATCGCACCTTCTTCACGTCTGGGTCTGCTAAACTCTCAGCCCAATGACTTACAGGATGTATATGTGAAATGGGGTATGCCCAGAGGAGAGAAAATAGCAGATAGAAACAAGCAACACAATATACTACTGCATCTCTGCTGAGCATAATCCCTCATCAGGAAGAAATTTCTTTCCTCTGCACAATTTTCTCAGTGGTTAAGCTACTTTTTTGCAAAATTAAATAAGAGTTTTTGAAAAAAAAGCTGAGAGGTTCATGGAGCAGCAAGGGATGGGTATTGTGGCTCATAGCAACCCTTTTTTTTTTTTTTTTAAAGAAAAAACTCATCCCCGTACCTCTTCTTTCTATGTCCCCAAAACAATATGATTGTTTCAGAGGATATAATTTTGCATTTCAATTTCTTCCCAACACACGGTGGAAAAAATTGCAAAACTGGAGCCTGAAACCAAAAAGTCATGCAGAGCTTTGTGTGTGCTTTAGAGGGAAGGGGGAAGCAATGAACAGAAAGAAAGCAGAAACCCATTGTGTTCCTCTGGTCTGCAGCCAAACCACCCTGCTTGCTCCTGCTTCTGGTGCCTCAGGGAGTTTGTTTTTCAAGCTTTTTGTGGCAAATAAAAAGAAAAATGTATCGGAAAATGAGAAAAAAATCTGTTCTTCAAAATGATATTATTTAGCCCTATCCCGGCAATCTATGACATACAAAAATGAAGGCATGAGATTGACTTTTATTTTGATTTTGACCTTTAAAATGTATTTATTTATTTTAATTGTCACGTAATTGTGCATACTTATGGGGTACAATCTGATGTTTTGATACATACATATGTATAATGGTCGGGTCAGGGTAATTAGTGTAACTATCCCCTCATGCTTTTCAGATTGACTTTTTTAAGAATCTTAAATGAAAGAGACTTTCACATGTAATTGTTGTATCCTCTAAAGATCAAATCTCAGTTCTTTGATGTTAAAATCTGGAGTTAGTTTTAATTTTTTTCCAACAATCAAATTAGGATCTCTTGTCCTCACTTTGGAAGTAAAGGAAATGATCATTTCTACTGGCACCTCAGCAATAAGTCACATGGAGTTGCATGCTTCATTAGACCCTGACAGGACAGTGGAGTGCCATATTGGAACACAGAGGGTTGGCAATGGGCAGATATATTATGAAACGTCATCTCTCAATCTGATGATTCCCCTGAAAGCCGGGGTCCTTCTCTTCAGGAAAACTCTTCAGTTCTAGAAAGCTGAGAGGTTTAAAAAGTCAGTTTGTCCTTCTGTATGTCAGATTATTTTCTTTTCATGAAAAAGTACAGGAGAAGAGGTCATGGATTAGCCATTAGCTCCTTCCAAATAAGTGTTATCAGAACATAATAAAATTATAAACTTAATCATTTGATTATGGTCCTTCCAATAGTGAATTCTCTTGAAAGATAATATAGCTAGCTAGCTAGATATATACATACATACATAGATAAATATTAAAAACCTATATTATAGATAATTTATAACATAATACATAATATGATGCATATGTTACGTATCTATCACTATATTTAATATAACATTCATGTGTATATAGACTATTCTATTTTAAGCATCTAGCAATAGTTTGACAACTTCTAGCTTTCTCCAACTTATGAAAATGCAGCTTATTTATATTGAGAGCAAAAAAACTACTATTAGGAATCTATATATTTATGACAATGGTATTATATTAGGAGTAAATAATAGAAACTTTGGGTTTAATTAAACAAAAACAAGATAACAAAGGATCCTCACTGACAAAACAGGGTAAATCCATTGGTTTACTGTCAAACAAGATTACGTTACTCTAACAGATGCCCCATTACTAGGTGGATGGACCCCTTCCACAGCCAAATAAGACCTTTACATTCTATCAGCAAGGATTCTAGATGTCAAAACTACAAACACCCAGTGTGTGCCTCCAACGTTTTGTATTAAAGCACCCATAGGTATCCCTGTTTGCCATATGCCTAAGACATGTCAGACACTGTTCCAGGTGTAAAATGTCAGCACTAGGTCTAAATCCTGTCCTTAAATGTTTTGCTTGAATATAATTATTTCTCTTAATTATTATTATTTCTCTTAATTATTTCTCATAGTTATTTTAGGGTCCACTGAGCACTTAAGGCTCTGTAGACTTAGGAAGAAACAAAGTACAAAGTATTTTCTGTTTAATTTTTCATTACTTGTATCAATAAATTTTTATACCTATAAAATGTTTATTTATATTTAGGAAGAATGTTTAAAGTACTGGGATTCCCTTAAACCTACAACCTTCCTTTCTTTTAATAATTCGAGAGAGCAAATCTCTACCAGCCCTCTGTATTTTTGCTTTTCTAAAATAGCTATGATATTTTCGTTTGACTCCTTTTCCCTTTAGGATATGAACAGTTGAAGTTATCAGGAGCCTGACTATTTACCTTGTGAAATTCTACATCATTGGAAGCAGATGTAAATCCAGCAGGCACAGAAATCCCAGTTTTCAATTCCAGAACTGAGGGGACAACAGCACTAGAGTTGTGAATATAGGAATTTTCTACCCTGTTTCTGCAGCAAGTTCAGAATATGACATCAGGTTGCCTACTTTGGAGAAATTAGAGCCAAGAGGCATGAGCCAGCCAACTTCTTCAAAGGTACTTTAAAAATAAGAATTTGTTCAGTTTCTGCCTCTCCCAGAAGTACCCTGAAACCAAAAAAGAGCCATGAAAAAAACATAAAAGCTAGATATATTCACCTGTTCCAGTACAAGGCTATGTTATGAACAGCTACATATTTACTCTTAAACATCAATCTCAAATATTAGATCTTAAAAATTTAAATTCCAAACCTGCTTAATAAGGCCACAAAGAGTTATCGAAATGGTGACATTTCACTTCATTTTCTACTGATCAACTTAGCCTCTTAGATTCTAGAATTTTAGTCACCAGCCTCAAATGTCAGGTTCATTCCTGTAATGACACTTACTACCTTGTGAACTTTCTTGCTATGTTATTAAGAATTTTTCTCTTTCAATTCTTTTCTTCCCATTTCATTTTTCCCCATTTTCTCACACTCCCCGCATCTAGGAGGGTACTTCAAAATATTCGTGAGAATATCGGAATTAAAAGATAATACAAAATCTCTTCATGAACTCTTTGAATAACCCTCATACTCCCATTATATCTGCACTCTCATAATCAGTATATGCAAAATATGTATTTGTAACCTGGTTTTTAAAAATACAGAGAAACTAGATTTTAGGCTTACAGAAATATTAAGCACTTATAGCTTTCTATAGAGGGAAATTAGAGTTTTGACATGGAAGTGTGGTGGGCCAATGTTCTCAAATAAAAGACAGGTTTGATCACTGGACCAAATTGGTAAACAATAAAATAAATGAACATGAGATAAATATGCAAATAGTATCCTCAAATACCTCTATTTTTGCTAATGTTTGAAGAATTCACAGGCCTTAAAGGCATATGTGTTGGAGGTAACATTTAGTTTGGCAAATTTCACTCTCCATTTTTGGGACATTGCAGGGTGAGGGTTGGTCCTAAACCTTTTTGGCATGCCTGAAAGAGAACGATTTAAGTTGAGATCATTATCTCTTTAGTGCAGAAGTCTGGGAAACGAAGAGGCTAGACCAGGGAGACTCAATCCAGCTAGCATTCCTTTTTGTTTTTCAAGCTGCCCTGACAATAATGCGGCAGGGTGAAAAGATCAGGAACACTTTATACACATTGTGCTAATTACTGCAAGTACTTAAAGTTGTAATTAGCTTATTATACTGCAGAGATCCTAACATGGCATGTCTTTCAAAAGAATTTCTCTCCAGATCATTAGTGGGAAAGCTAACAACATCTGCTTCAAATAAAATCAACCAATTAGCACAGGCAACTCCACATAGTTTGCAATCAGAGAATTATATTGTGCCAAGTGCTAATTTCAATGTGAATGCTATCTCCTTCTCATATCCCACGCTTCTCTGCCAGCACAGCTGGTGTTTAACACCACTGACTTCAGCGAAGTCTCCAAAAACTTATGTTAATTTGAAATAACCTAATCAGAAGTGTGCAATACAGACTGAGGTTGATCTCAGCTTAATTAAAACTGACCTTGTCATTTCACTGCCCGTAAAACACCATTATCTCACTATTTATCACTCAACTACCACAAATATTCCATTTATGCAAAAACCCAGGAAGATGGGTTCCAAACCACTAGAGCTATTTTCAGAAGTACTGTGAGTGCTAGAGTTTAATGGAAGGAAAGGTCTGCTTGTAAGTATGGGGCAACAATAAAGGTAATTCAGCAGACTCAAAATAACTTGTCAGCCCCTACCCATGAAAGCTGCTTCTGCCCACTTCCGTTGGCTCGAATGGCACATTCACTCCAGAGATTGACAGGCATTAGCAGATGTGAAGGCTTTTATTTTAAAATTAATATCTCACCCAGTACCTTTCAGTGAGCTGAATCGTTCAATCAATAAGCATGACATGGCAGGTGTGATGTGTACAAGGCACTAAATTCTTCTGCCAAAGGTACTAGAAAACATCTGCTCACATGCGTGTGTGTGCATGTCAATGGATGAACTGCTGAGAAAAATGATTGCAAGTGGAATATGTAATATGCTTGTATTCACAGAGATAAAATTAAAAACAGAGTAAGGTCATATTACTATGGTGTATACACACCATCAAATATACCTTGTTTAACCTGCATTAACTACACAACCCTGTGTTTTTATATGTGCATGGTCAACTGTCTGTCAAATTAAGTAGCCACCGTTCTGGTTTTCTGAACATGAATATGGTTTTTAAAATGTCTCCAGGTTCTTCTTCTAGGCTTTGTTTGATTATTTTCATACCATCTTAGTCAAGAAAGTATTTGAGGCAATGCCAAAAGCATTGAAAAACTTATCCTGAAATAATTCCAATGATTTAATCAGGAATACTTTTTAAGGAATTTATTACTTTTTAATTGAAACATATTGATCACACATATTTATGGGGCACAGAGTTATATTTCAATACATGTATACAACGTGTGATAATCAAATCAAGGAATTAGCATATTCATCATCACAAACTTTTAACATTTCTTTGTAATGAAAACATTTGAGCTCCTCTCTTCCAGCCATTTGAGAACATACAACAAATTACTATTATAGACACCTAGCACTACACCATTAGAACTTATTTTTCTTATCTAGCTGTAATTTTGTGTCCATTAACCAACCTCTCCCTATTCCCTTTCCCCCTACCCTCCCCAGCCTCTAATAACCACAGTTCCACTCTCTACTTCTAAAAGTTCAACTTTTTTTTTTAGCTCCCACATGAGAATGAGAATGTGCAGTATTTAACTTTCTGTGCCTGACTTATTTCACTTAACATAATGTAAGAATTTTTATTTGTCCCCAGATCAGATGCTTAGCCACAACTCAACGTATTTGCTGATGCTTTTTCTCCAGTCAAGCAAGTCTCCCTTTTGCTCTTGTTCCATCCACCTGGCCAAACCCAATTCCAGATTAACATAGCCCATATTGACTTCACTTCTACAACACTTATTTCCTAGGCCAATCCTTTTGATACAGTCAGATACTGACTATCTTGAATTGTTTAATGTGCTCCAGTGTTATCTTGGCCATGTTATGGAAGGGACAGTTTCATTCCATTTATAAAGAGACTGTCTGGTCTTGTGGAACAAACGGGTGACATGGTGTCAAAATATTTGAATTCGGATCCATACCAGCCAGCTGCAAAAAAAGTTTTGGAGATGAATAATGGATAGCTGCACAACAATGTGAATATACGAAAGAACTTCAAAAAGTTCTCGGAAAAACGGATAATAATACCCACCTCAGAAAGTTAGTTTAAGGGCAAAAAGAGAATTATAACAGATGTGACTGAATCTAAAAGTTCAGTAGATGTTTACTGAATGAGGTACTTGGGAGGTAATCAAACATTTAGTGAAATATGGGTTAGAAAAATGTATGACCACCAGGGAAGAAATTTACAAAGTTAGGAAATAGGTATTGACCATTTTATAATGTTCATATAACTAGCATACGTGCGAACAAGAGGGTTGTTTACATTCAAAACCCTATTTTTTAAAGTAGGGAAATGATATTCAGGCACAAAAGAACAAATAAAGCTCATTTTGATTTGAGCCAATGTAGGTAAGTGAAGATATCTTCATCCCACTTGGCAAATTAAGGCCCTGTGAGGAGAAGTTGGTGTAACTGTTAGAAATGAAAGTTTTTTAAGGCTAAGTGCTAACTTTCCTGAAAGAAGACCAGGATGAAGAGTTTCTGATTCCTTCCAAAGAAAAGTTGAAATTGCTTATGCCATGACAGTTGTTTGGACAATGAAATACCAACTCGTATGATCTCTCGGGATATTATAATTTGATTGCGATATACTTCAATACCAGATTTATGAATGTTGTATGATTTCATTCACTCATTCATCAAAAATTTCCTGTCTCCTACCTATGTGATCTTGGGCAGATTACTTCATGTTCTAAAGTTTCAGTCTATTCCTCTATAAAATGATAACAATATCTGTCATTTTGGTTGGTGAATATATTATAAAAATGTGGTCTATGCCTAGGGTGTAGCGTTTTGCCTGACACTTAGTAAATGCCCTATAACTTACAGTTACTCTTGATATTCTTACTACTCTACTGCTGCTACAAAAAGGAGTAATTTCTACTTCCTAGGATGATCCTGAGCATTGCTCCTTTTTCAAATATTAAATGCCACCTTCTCTGTGGGTCCTACCCCTAGGCTGAATTATTCGTACACTCTTTAGTTTCACAGAACTTTGTACATATTTTTATTATAGTATTTGCCATAGTGTTATAGGAACAATTTGTTTATTTTCTTGTTTTCCTGACAAATTTTTGAGCTACTCAAGAGCAGGAATTTTTGTTTCATTGATCTTTTTGTCCCTTATGTTGGCCAAGTGTTGCACATAGTAGGAATCCAATAAATATGTGTTGACTAAACAAATGAGTAAACTCACTGATGTGGAATACAAACACATAAACATTGCAAGCATTATTCTGAAATACGATGCTCCTCTGAAGTTCACAATACCAATCTTAGAAATTCATAAACTTTAAATATAACACAAGGTTCTGATTTTAAACTTTAGACACTGCTGAAGCTATTTCCTGGGCTATCATGCTTCCCTTAGAGTCCTTTGTAGACCCAGTGAATTCAGTCAAAAGAATTCTGTTAAAGTTTTCCGTGTTTACTACCACCAGCCAATTAAATAAAGGACTTGGCTATTTGAGAACTCCTTTCCCAAAAAGCCCAGGTTTGATGAGTATAACTACTGTAGGACAAGACAGCGGGTGAACATAATGGAGAGAGAATATGTAGACAGGATAGTCCCAGCTCTGTTTTCACTGGCAGTCAATCCTATATTGCTTTTACTATTGCTATTACTATTATATAGGTTACCATGGAAATCCATATTATACAGACTCCAAATCAGAAAGTAAGAATTTGCAGCTAACCCCTTAGACATGATAGAAAGTTTTCCAATGAAAATCTTCATCGTTTCTCAGAGAATCATTTAGACAGAAAATACAACTATAGTTAGGACCAAAGAATTTTTTTAAAAATGTATTCATTGTCTGGCTCATTTCACTTAACATAATTTTCTCCGGACACATCCACATTCCTGCAAATGGCAGAATTTCATTCTTTTTTATGGCTGAGTAGTATTCCATTGTGTATATATACCACATGTTCCTTATCCAGTTGTCTGTCAAAGTAATAGGTCGGGTAAAGGGCATAAAGAAATATCACAATTTGTAAGAATGAATATGACAATAATAAATAATATAAATAAATAAATAAATAAATATAAAAGAATGCATTCACTGAAGCACTGTTTTTCCAGAATAGATATAAACAAAAATAGCTTAAGATTCAAAAAAAATTTTAGTTCATGTTCATATGACCCTGAGGTCTTTGAAGCAACAGATAAATTGTGTTCTGCATTTTAGGACTAAATGTATTTTATCCTCTAATAATGTTAACAATGTTTAAATGTGTATAATTTAATTGCATTGTGACCATTCTGGCTTTTCCAGGACTATCTCAATTTCACATTTTCTGCTGTTGAGTAAGTAGATGTGTATTTGTCAAACCATATATCCCAATTTAGGATGCAAAAATTTTGGTCTCCATATTTAATTGTGAGTCCTCAGCTAATTAGAATGTGCAATGAACCCAAAACTTCACTGCAGGTCATTGGGATTGTGCTTCCAAACTTAAGTATCTGATTTATGCTTTAAAATAAATATTTTTGTATCACCTGTGTGACTCTTCATGTGTGGACTTATCAAACTAAGTGAGGGAATTCACAAAAATGGATTTGGGCCAAATTTGCTTCAGCACAAATTGGTAATAGCAGAAATTCCCCTATTGTCCTTTTCTTAGTTTTATTAGCTCTTTTTTCTTCTACTTCTCTCACCACATGGTAAACCTTCTTACTGCCCGTGTTATAACATTTCCATTCCAAAAAGCTCAGACAATGGATGATGTTTACTTGCTGTTTGCAAACAACAGAATCCACAGCATTGCCAGCAGATGCCCTTGATTTGCTGTGAATGAGGAAGGGAATTACAGGAAATCAGTGTGCATTGTGTGTCCAGCTGAGATGGATGCTGGCAGAGCAGGCTCCAGGCAAAATTTCAGAACACAAAAGTGTATCTTCTGGGCTTTTCCCACTCTAGGACATCCTTTTGAGGCTGACCATCTCCTTTGCACATATCTTTATTCAAGATATGTCCACCTCTCAACTCCTTAAAACTGTCTTTCATTTTCTCAGCACCTGCTAGTTCATCTGATAAAATTAATTGAGACTGATGGCTAAGGTCATACTTCCCAGATAATGCTATACTTTAATAGAGAAAGTCTGGAGATTCAATATCCTAATGTAAAGCAACAGGTTTCTAAAACAAACAAATAAAAATGCCTTGCACCACTCAGGTCAGTGAAGAATTATTTATCAAGAACTGCAAAGGATCTGAGAGTTCACCCTGCCTACAAGCTGACAAATTAGCTCCCACAGTTTCATAGATGCTGGCAGAGGACAAGAGACTCCTAGATAAAAGACAAAAGATTTTATTACAGCACAGCCAGCAGCATGAGCATCATGTTTGTGTCAATTGCCCTTACCCCACATGTCCCATAGGGTAACACAGAGGGGCCCTGGTGGATGCCTGCACCTGTAGTGAGTGTGTATCACAACTGAGAAACCCCAAACTTAGAAAAGTCAGCATGCCTTCTCTTTGCCACATTGGGGTAATTATTTTTATTATACTGGGCAGTAAGCAAATATGCCTTCTTTTTCAGAGGCTTTCGATCTCTATCTTCCAAGGCTGTTTGCCATATACACACCCTAAAAAAGAGAATCCAGAACAAAGGCCAATCAGTGCCTCTGCTCACAAGATGTGTAAAAATGCAAGAGACTCAAGGAGAATTGTCTCCCAAAACTATTCAGAAAGAGATTTTCACCAGCCACCCAATTGATATCTTGTAGACTGCAGGTTTTCACCTGGAGAACTAATAAACATGCATATTCCTGGGCCCCTCCCCAGAGATTTTGATTCAGTAGGTGTGGAATGCAGCCTGACAATACGCATTCCTAAAAGATCCCAAGTGAAGTTGATGCTGGTGCTTCCTGCACTCGCTTTCTGCACTGTCACAGATGACAGCTTACTTCACTCATGTGTAAGGAGTAATTGGAATTAGAACCAGAGGAAAAGATTATGACAAAGCCCATGTGAAGAAACAAATAAAGAAAGATGGAAGGAAATAGGAGAGAAGTTGGTCTGCTCTTATTCAGGGTGAACAATATTGGAATTTGGATTTCACATGGCCGTGAACCCTTAACTCTGACTTTCGGCTCGGAGGTGATGATATTATTTTGCTTTCCTAAGCCCAGTACTGAGAACTGGGGAGGTGTGATCCTACACACCAGCCCAATCTGAAGAGTGAAGTTCATGCTTAACAAAATGTCTCTGTTTTCATTTGTTTCCTTCTCCTATTGAGCTCCATTTCACCCTGCCCTTGGGAAAGAAAGTTTCCTGAGTGGGTAGTGTCAGATTTCTCTTCCCAAATAATATTTACCTATTAACATAGTATTTCAAGACATGCATGCTCATATTGGCACTTGTTATACTGACAATACCAAGAATTTTAAATGCGAAATTTTTCTCTTATGTGATTTTTTTAATGCTATTCTGAAAATTAGGCCAAATTATAGCTTAATTTTCATAAATACAATTTTCATTAACCTCAGAGAGTTGCACATGGGTCTCTAGAGGCATCAATGAGTATCTTGTTATTTGCTATTTTTTAAGCATGTCATGGTATATATATCGTATACATTTTATGACCTCTGAAATAAAAATTAAGGTTGCCAAGTGAAAACAAGGATGTAGAGCCTATAATTGAATCAATAATGATCCCTTTTCTCTTTCTTCTTCGACTTCTCTGCTCTATTTGATGTTATTTTTCATGCTCTCTTTGAGGCATCCTACTCCCTTAATTTCCATGACATCAAATTTGGCGGGTGTTTTACATAATGATTTCATCATTTTTATAAAATTAACCCGTGCTTCTCATTTTTCTAAAAAAGGAAGCAAGGCACAAAAGTATTAGAAAGCAAAGAATTACCCCAAATCCCATCAATCAGAAATAAACATTGTTAATATTAGGTGAACAATATGCCAAACTTCTCTTTCTGTCTCTAGAGATGAGATGAAGAAATGTGTAGTTATATGCATATATTAAAGAGAAAAGTAGATAGAGATCACCTCATAAAATGGGATTAAATTCCAAATGTTTTTAATAAGATATATTAAAATTTAAATGAGATTAAAAGAAAGAAAAAAACGGAAGAGATTTCCAGTTTAAACTGTCAGGTTGAACACATGCATTTACCTCCAATACATCCTGAAACCTCATTGAAAAGACAGCAAATGGATAAAAAAGAAGAAAAAATGCACATCTACAGGGAAAAGAGAATGGAGAAGAGACAACAGCACAAATTTTTGGTTGAGTAGAAATAAATATAGAAGCATGCCAAGCTAGCAGTGAAAAAATCTGAAACACACCACAGATCTGCAGATACCTCAGGTAGCAACAGGGAAGGCAGAGCTTAAACAGTGCTTGAACGTTTAAGATGTAGTTAGAAATTGAAACCCTCAACCTCTGTAAATGTAAAATGGTGCAGCCACTTTGGAAAACAATCTGACAGTTTTTCAAATGACTGAACCCAGAGTTACCATATCACCCAACAATTCCACTCCCAAGAGAATTGCAAACATATATCCATACGGAAACTTGTACACAAATGTTTATAACAGCATTAGTCATAATACCCCAAAAATGGAAACAACCCAAATGTCCATCAAGTGATGAATGGATAAACAACATGTGGTATATTCATACAATGTAATATTCAGCCATAAAAAAGGAATGAAGTACTGATACATGGTACAACATCTATAAGCCTTGGAAACATTATCTCAAGTGAATGAAACCAGTCAGAAAAAATCACATATTGATTTTACATAAATGATTCCACTTATATAAAATGTTGAGAATAGGCAAATCTATATAGACACAAAATAAATTAGTGGTTGCCTAGGGCTGGGATAGGAGGAAGAGAACAGAGAGTGACTTAATGGGTACAGGGTCTTGTGGTGGGGGGACAAAAATGTTGTAAAATTGATTGTGGTGATGTTTCCACAACTCCGTGAATATACTACAAACCATTGAATTTTACACTTTAAATAGGTGAATTGTATCTCAGTAAAACTATTGTTTTTTAAAAAAAGAAATAATTATACTCCCAGATGTTTTTTCTTACTTAGCACAGTCAGTCCACTGGCCCTCCCCCACCTCTTCAAAAGATCAGAGAATTGTTCTCTGGTGAGGGTAAACTTGCAGGCCTCTGGACTGGGTGACAGCAGACCAACTGAAAGCAGGTGCTATAGTGAAAGCAGGGAGGTTGGATTAAGGGAAAGTTCATGGACTGAATGTTGAGACTCTCAGCTTTCTTTCCCCCTCAAATGCCAGAACCCTGTCTGGTAGGCAAGATCTGCACAGGGTAGTCTAATCAAACCAAGATAAAAGAAAATCAAGTACCAGCCTGACCTGTGACCACCCTGCATAAAATTTCTAAGCAGACACTATACTATGGATCTGAACTCTCTCACTTGCAATCCTAGCTCTGCCGTTTATTGGATGTAAGGCCTATGGAGAGTTATTAGCCTCTCATACCTCATCTACAAAATGGGAGTAATAAGAGAACCTATTTTATGTGATTATTGTGAGAATTAAATGTAAAGTGCTTAGAACAGGGCCTGGCATAGAGTAAGCCTCTCATATTTGTTTACCATTATCATTTATATCCCATTCGTGAGTATAATTAGACAAGTAAAATTAGGCAGTTAAGGAAAGTCATTAACATAAAAGACAAAAATCACAACAAATAAACAGGAAAAAAGCTATTGGGAGAAGCAGAAAGGATAAATGGTAAAAAATAAAAACATCCCAAAATTGCCATTAATATCCTCAGAGATGTGAGAAGATATTTTGACCATGAATCAGAATGGAGTGCTGTTAAAGAACAACAGTAAAAGAATGAAGAATGAAATAATCCCTGGCTTGAACTAAGAAAATACTTCAAAAAGGAAACCAATCTGTTCATGGCTCTGGTAAGACAGAGAAGAATCAAAATTTGAATATTGGGAGTAGAAGAGAATAAAAGTAGAGTAAAAGAGGAAAACCTCACAAGGATTCTATGTAATAATGTAGAACAACCTAGCATGTGGTCTCCCATATAGTCAGAACTCAATAAATATTTCATCAATTAATAAATAAATTAATAAATGACTTTGAACTTCTGGAGAATTGACAGACCGTGTGCACTGAAAAGTGAGGTGCTAACATAGTAAATGTTTTCTGAAAAGTAATTAGGCAATACATATAAGGAATGCTCAAAAAACTTTCTATACTTTAACCCAATAATTATATTTCTAGTAATTTACCCTTGGCATATAATCTCAGAAACATAAGCAAATGTTTATGTACTAAGATCTTCAGTGCAGTGCCATTCCATTATCAGAAATGTAAGGAAACCTAAATATTCAATAATAGGGTCTTCATTAAATATATTAAATATATACCATGAAATTCTGGGTATTTATTAAAAAGTTATTTTGAAGGCCATTGCATGATAATATGGAAATTTTCCCAATGATGGGTGAAGACATTAGGATACAAAACTGAGTAAACTATACCGAGTTTTAAAATGCCAACAACTTTGAAATGAACTTTTATTTAAACCTAACCCTTCTCAGCCCCAATTCAGATGCCACACTGTTTTTGAAGCTCTCTCTTTCTCTTTGCCTGCTCTAATTATGCATGATCCCTCTGTCCTATGTTCTTCTGGATTCCAACAGCAATTTGTCTTATTATTCCACTTCATAAATAGTCTTATCCCCTCTCTTTTGTTTTAAGCTTCTGGAGAGCAAGAATTATACCTTAAATCCATGCCTCCTTTTGAATCCGGAAAAATGTCTTGAACAAGGTTAGTGCATTCTTCACTTATTCATCAACTCAATAGACAACTATTCTATGTCTATTGTATACCTAGCACTACTAACGGGAACTTAAAAAAGCATAGACATGGACTCAAGAGATTTGAATCCAAAATTAGGCTGTGCATCCCTGGGTGAATTGGTTAACCACAGGAGGCCTCAGTTTCCCCATAGTAAAATGAGACGGTCATACGTCAGTGCTCCCAATGAACCTTAAGATGAAGATTCACATGAAAGTGATTTATTAAGTAAGGAAAGACCATAAAGAGTGGGGAGAGGGGGGAGGGAAGACAAAGAGGGGAAAAGCCGAACAAAGGTGGGATCTTGGGTGAAGTCCCAGCCTGAGCCTGATCGGGGACACTTTGGATCACACAATGTCTCAACACTGTCACAACTTGAGTCAAGGGAGGTGGGCTTTCATATTCACACCTGTCAGTCATTGGCTATGGTTCCCTAGGACAGGGGCAGGGTCGGGGTAGAGATGGTAACACTAAAACCCCCAGGCACTTCCATCTCTGTGTCTGGGCAAAGTGGCTTCAGTAGCCCGAGGCCATTTCTCTGAAAAAAGTCACAGATGGAGGCCTTTAGAATCAAAAGGACACCCAAGCTGTGGAAGGGACAGCACTCTGGGTGGAAGTAAGTGGCCACAACAGAGGGTATTGGACAAGATGGCTTCTAAATCAGTTTTAAAACTCAAATTTCAACAGTAGTCTATTATATTTAATAATATATTGGGGGAGATGAAATGAACATATTCTAAATCACTGGATGCTAAGCCAGTGCACACTCAAACATAAACACTGTTTAGAAAAGGGAAAATTCAAAGCTTAATCTGACAATATTATACAGGAGGCAAAACTGTGAGTTAGCCATGAAGGAAATATGAGCTTGTAATTGAACTTCCTCAACACAAATCACTGTTTCCCTAAAATCCTGAACAACAAAATACTTCCTTTAAAAACAACTTTCTTTTTCCTCATCTCACCCTCCTTCCCACTGAATTTGTGTTTAAACTCTTTGTGACATCCAGGCTCTCAATTCCTCTGCATTCTACCCCTTCTGCCACTACTTTCTTACTTGTTTCCTCCATAAACACACATACTCATCCCTGTGTGTTTCTTTTTAGTCCTTCCGTCCTAAGAACTTCTTCCTTGTCCCATGTTATTTACATGAAAGTTCCACAACAATATTTCCATGAATACTTCAGTGATTCTCCAGTTCATACACTGCCTCCAACACTCACAAAATGATTAAAAATGATATGACAGTGTATAATTAATGTCTACACCCCATCGTACTAAATCTAGCTGTTATACACATCTATTCTTTCTCCTCAACTAGACTGTAATCCTCCAAGGACGATGTATCGTATCCTTTCACACCACCGGGCACAGATCTAGACAAGCCATAGACAAACATATGTGAGAGATGACATCTCTCCTTAATAAAAATAAGGCTACTAAACATAATCACACAAGGCATACTTCACTTTATAAACTAATACACTAACACAGTACAAAATCAGTTTAATGATGGATCCCGACATGTGACTTCAGGATGATAACGCAGAAAATGAAAAAAATACATCAAAAAATTTTACAGAATATGCATCTTTAAATGTATCTTCCAGTTGATTCATTTGGGTGTTCATATGTCTGAGGATCATGATCTATCATAGTATTGTGATAAATAGCCTTCTCTGTACAGACATCCAGCTCTTAAGAAAAACCAGATATAGGGTAGCCTAAGGCAGTAAGGCTGAGAGCACAGCTTGCCAAGTTTTTCTGGTACAGCAGATGTCTGATTATAACATAATGACTATGCCCTATGATCTGGACGTGAATATTCAACTTTTTCATGTGCTGCCTAGAGTCAGTCTTAACAGTGATTTAAATTTCCACCCTATAGAATACTGCCAAATATGAAAAAAAGTATTAATTCTTTCTAGGGTTGTTGCTTTGAGTGTTACTGATTCTGTGAAAATATATGTATAAACAAAAAGGAAGTATTAGAAGAAGAAGACAAGAATGGGTTAAGCAGGGTATGCGACTGGATATCTGTGGTTCGCTTTCACATGTGGCAGAAACACTAACGCACCTTCCTAAATAGTTTCAATATCTGCTTTGTAATCTGTCCTCTTCTTTCTATGTTCATGTCTTCAGTTCCTTCATCTTCATATTATTCAACCAATTTACCCCCTGGCCTTAGAGCCCTGGGTCTCCTAAACCTTAAATAGCTATATATTCACTCCCCTGCATTCATTCCCATACATGGCCACTTCACAGGCATTGGCATCACTTGAAATTCTGTTCCAGTTCACTGATGCACACTCTGTAACTAGCTTTCTCTAACCACATTTTTTTGTCCTTCAACCTGTTACATCCCTCAGTTGCCCCTAACTTTTCCTCCCCTTAACTGCATCTTCATTCTCTAATGTTTTTCTGTCCTGCAAAAAAAAAAAAAGCTAGCTTCCTTCTTGTGACATTTGGTGCCAACAAAATATTTAATTGATGCGGATACTAGAATCTATATTTTCTCACTCTAGTTTAGACCTCCCATATTTACCTAAACATTTACCAATTTTTATGAAGTCCAAGTTACCAATTTTTTTTCTTTTATGGTCATATCTAAGAATTCTTTGCCTAAGAAGTATGAATGGAAAATAAGCATATTTGAAGATGCTCAACATCATTTGTAATTAGGGAAATGCAAATTAAAACCAAAGTGAGATACCACTAATGCCTATTAGAATGACTTTTTTAAATGACAATACCAAGTACAGACAAGGATGCAAAGAACTAGTGTAGAGGGTTAAAAATCTTGATTCACATTTGATTTGTAGACAGGGCTCTTTAGCTAAAAAACGTATGGGACAAAAGTCTTTAGCTAGGGGCAAAAGCCCACAGCTAGTGGGGCAAAAAGACTGATCAATTCTAATCAAGTATATGTTGATTCTCAGTCATTTTTAGTACAGGGTTTTTAGGTAATGCATGTATGGGACAAAAGTCCTCAGCTAGGGGGCAAAAGCCCAAAGCTAGCGGGCAATGGCTCATCTAATCAATTCTTATCACTGTTTAGGGATGGGATTATGTACTTTGATTATTTAACATACTGATTGTTGAAAGAATTGCTGTATGAAAAAATGTGAAAAAATGTTTGCTAAGGGCAAGCTGTTTGTTGGTGGAAATTTTAGAGACAATTATACTTAGATTTAATCATAAGAATGTAACTTTTGCTTAAGTCATTTAAGGAGAGGTTATATTTTGGGTTAGATAATGATCACAGTTTGATCAACTTACCTTTTCACAAATTGTACTTTGGAATGTTATGTTGTTAATTTAAATGATGTTACTAGTTTCTATTGTTTAAGCTATACTTAGCCATAGATAACTTTATCACATTGTCCATGTCTTTGTGTTCCTTTGAAATAATTGAATCAACTGATTTTTCTTGTGAAACTTCCTTGTCTTTACAATAAAAACAGAAGCTAACTTTGAATCAGGGCTGTGCCCAGTTTTCTTCTGCTAACAGAGGAGTTGCTGAGGTGCAGTCCCTTTGGGCTTCTCATTGCGTTCATGTTGCTTTGAGTAATCATTTTTGAGTTACAGTGAGAAGTGTAACAACTAGAACTCTCATTACTACATATATGAGTGGCACACATCTGCTCTGAAAACAGATTGGCATTTCCTTACAAAGTTAAACATAGTTACCATATTACCCAGAAATCCCAATTTTAGATATTTACCTAAGAAAAATGAAAATAGGCTCGCAAAAAAATCTGTACACAAATATTAACAGTAGCCTTATTCACAATTGCCAAAATGGAAACAATTCCAATGACCCTCACCTAGGGAATGGGTAAACAAACTGTGGTACATCTATACAATGGAATACTACTCAGCAATAAAAAAGAATGATCTACTGACACATGCAACAAACAGATGAATCTCAAAAGCACTTTGCTGAGTATATTAGTCTGTTTCTGTTGCATATAAAAGAATACATGAAACTGGGTAATTTACAAAGAAATGAAATTTATTTCTTATAGTGTCAGAGGCTGGGAAGTACAAATTCCAGGGAATATATCTGGTGAGGGCCTTTTTCTTGGTTGTGATTCTCCTCAGCAAAACAGTGTATCATATGGTGAGAATGGGCTGAGCAAGAGAGATCTAAGCTTCTCACTTGTTCTCCTTATAAACCCATCTTAACCATGCCCATGACCACTTATTAAGCCATCAATGGATTAATCCATTCAAAAGGGTATGGTCCTCACAATCTAATCACCTCTTAAAGGCCCCACCTTTCAATTACCATAGTAGGATTTCCCATTCTCTTAACACTGTTACAATGGAGATTAAGTTTCCAATATATTAACTTTTGGGGGACACTTTTAACCAATAGCACTGAGTAAAAGAAACCAGACCCATAAGGCTTCATACTGCATGATTCCATTTATACAACACTCTGGAAAAGGCAATATGATAATATAGAGAACAGATTAGTGATTTCCAGAGCCTGGGCATGGGGGAGGGATTGACTACACAGGGGCAGTGGAGGGAATATTTTGGGGTACTATAACTGTTCTGTATCCTGATTGCAGTAGTGGATACAGGGCTGTACTTATTTGTTGAAACCCATACCACCATAGTAATTTACAAGAGTAAATTTTACCATATGCAAATTTTAAAATAAACTTTTTAAAAGTAGAAGGGCGGGTGAGAACGTGGAGCAAAGGAACATTTATATAATCTTCTGTGGGGGTATAATTGGTATAATCACTTTGGAAAACAATTTGCTTTCATCTTATAAAGCTGAATATGAACATATCTTATGACCTGGCAATTTCACCCCATAGAGAATCTTGATCATATGTACCAGAAAACATATATACATGCTTATAAAAGTATGGTTTGTAATAGCAAAAATCTGGAAACAACCCAAATTTCCACTGGCAGGAAAATGGATAAATATGTTGGCAAACATTGAGGGTTAACATTCAGTTCAGGGGGAGTGGTAGCCAGTTACTCCTGCCACATAGCCTTTACAACAGCTTCTGTTAGCCAGCTCTTCATTCTACAAACCTCCCATCAATTTTTTGAGCCCCAATGCCTCCGGAAAATTTCCTTTTCTTATGATGGCCTGACCTGGTTTATGCTTCTTGCAACCAAGAACCCTGAAGTTTCAAAGCCTAATCCAAACTTAACATCTCCCTTCAACACATATAGACCCATCAACTTCCAAATCATTAACACTTAAACCTAACATCACTTTAACAACTTCATTTGCTTCATCACCCTGTTATTTCTACCTCTTCAACATGGCACACACCTGTGTGAAATAAATACAGACCTCTGTGAAATCACAGCAGCAGATAAACCTGTTTAAATCCTGCTAATCCTTCAAGAGCCAGTTCAGAAGTCAGCTCTCATCTTATCCCCATCTCCTGCATCTAGCCATCTCCTCATTCTGAACTTTTATAGCACAATTTCTCTATTTTCCTGTCCTTATTAATGCATTCAACTAATAATGTTTATTGTCTATGTACAATGTGTCAGGAATTATTCTTGGGGTTGGAAATAAAGCAATAAACCAAGCAGACACCAATCTTTGTCTAGTGGGGAGACAATGAACAAAATAATAAAATGTACAGTAGGTTAGAGAGTGTCATAGAGTGTGCCATTTCAGATAAGATGGGCCCAGCAGGCTTCACAGAAAATGTGACATTTGAGAAAAGACCAGAAGCAAGTGAGGTTGTGGATCAAGTGGCTCTCTTAGGGAATATCATTCAAGACAGAGGGAACAGCAAATGCAAAGTCCCCAAGTTTGAAACATGCCAGATTTTTGTGGAAGAATGAAAAGGCAGAGAGAGTAAGGAGAAGAGTAGCATTAGAGGAGGAAAGAGAGGTTATGAGGGATCAGATCATGGAGGGCTTCATTGATCCTGGAAAGGATCTTGTCTTTTCTCTGAATTAGACTGAAAGCCATTGAAGAGTTTTCAGCAAACATAGTCTAACTTAGTTTTAACAGGCTTACTCTGGGTTGAGAATAGACTGTGTGTGAGAGAGCAGAAGGAAAGAGACGAGTTAAGAAGATGTTGTCCTTTGACAAGATATTGGTGGAGACAGCATAGATTTTTAATATCCCTAAGCTCCTCTCAAAAATAGAAAAAGTAGCTAGGGTAGCATATGAAAAGAAAAAAGTAATTCAAAGACAACATTGTTGACAAACTAGGTGACAAGTGAATCCCCATGAAACCAGAATACAGGTTGAATGCGAGATGAATGTGGGAGCAGAAGCTCCAAGGTAAAGGAGGAAAGACAAAGGGATTTCTGATGGTCCTAAGAGCTAGGGAACCCAGAAATTGCCAGCAAGTCATCACCACAAAAAGGAGAAGTTCCTCCTGGGAATGGAGGGCTCAGGCAGCCAATCTAAAAACAGTAGAAACAGGAGGAGGCTTCTCAGTCCCCCACTTGAGGTGAGTGCAGGAGAATTGAAGGGAGGTCTCAGTTGCTGGACAGCCTGGTCCCACAGCCCTCTGAGAAAGTAAAGAGCCCCACACTGAGGACATACCTGAGGGCAGGAACTCCAGAAGAACGAAGGAAGGAAGGAAGGAAGGAAGGAAGGGAGGGAGGGAGGGAGGGAGGGAGGAAGGAAAGAAGGAAGGAAGGGAGGGAGGGAGAGAGAGAAAAAGAGAGAAAGAGAGAATGAAAGGAAGGAAGAAAGAGAAAGAAAGAAATAGTACATCCAGATTTAGGGAGTGATGGCAAAGAAAGCCAATGGAGGCAATTTTCAGGCACAACTGGAGAGACAGCTACACCAAATGACCATGTTTTTTTAGTACTTTAAAGTAACAATAGAAGAGGGAGCCCAAGAGCTTTGAAGCTTGGAAAACTATCTTGGTCCAAGCCTCAGGAACTTCCTTGTACAGGTACACTCACCTTTATATCAGAAAGGAGAGCATTCAGTTTGATATTCAAATATACTGGATTCTTAAAAAATTTTTCTCCTTGTCATGGGAATAAAGGTAACAGGATAACATGGAAATGCTGTATGCCCTGGCAATGTAGATATAATACAACTATCAAAATTGGAGGAAGAAATGGAGACTGTAAGAAAAGCAGAATAAGCATGTTGGTTACCTTATAAGGGTAAAAGGAAATTATTTTAGAATAGACATTCTGGGAGAGCATGGGGAGGCAAGAAAAGGCTACTAGCTAACTTAATATTGCTCATGGAAGATAACCAGTACACAGTAGCCAAAAACCTCTGGACCCTAGAGCCTCTGCAAGAATGATAAGAACAACATTGGAACTGTAAGTCACACTCCATGTCAACAAGCCACATTCGAAGGAACTTACCCTGAAGTAAGGAGAAGCTAGAAACCATATGTATTAGTCCATTTCTGTTGCTTATAACAAAATGACCTGGAACCGAATGATTTATAAGAAAATGAAATTTATTGCTTACAGCTTCTGAGAATGGGAAGTCCAAAGCCCAGGGAACACATCTGCTGAGAGCCTTGCTGGTGGCGACAGCGATGGCAGGGTATCACATTGTGAAAATGTCAGAGCAGAGAGAGACAGACTCTCCTCTCTCTTCTTTTAAAGCTCTCAGAACCACTCCCCTGACCACCATTTTTAATCCATTCACTATGGCATGGTCCTACAATCTAATCACTTCATCAAGGCTCCACCTTTCAATTACCGTAATAGGATTTCCTACCCTCAACATTTACAGTGGGGGCTAAGTTTCTAATACATAAAACTTAGGGGACAAAATTTATGCTTCAGTGAGTTTTGGGGGGACATAATTCAATCCACTACACCATATGTGCACTATTTGGGGGGCACAAGTTAGTGTTAGCTAAGGAAACATATGGAGGTGTGACAGAGCCAGCTCCTCCATATGCTTCTAGGAAATGTCATCTAAATTTTTGATAGAGAAGACAAAAGATCTGTTACATAGAAGACAGAGTGTCTATTTTTTAACAGAAGAGGTTTTGACAGCTGTAGTGAAAAGTAGTATGGCAGAGTAGGAAAAAATATGGGCTTGAGATCAAAGAGACCTAATTTGAATTCTAGTTTCACCAATAACTGAGTTAATTTGGGTAAATTCCTCACCTTCTCTGAGCTTTGTTTTCTCACCTGTATAATGTCCCTCATAATACTCGTATATATCTCACAGTGTCATTGTAAGAACTAGTATGTTGAGGTGTTAGATACTATATATATTAGTCCTCCCCTCTTCCATATCCATTCTTTAAGGACTTTGAGATAAACGCTCCAATCACCTTTGAAGAACAAGTATAACGATATCTTGACACATTGGAATGATATTTCTTGTTCCTCAGAGCTTAAAACATCTAGCTCTCACTCTCCGGAAACCTACTTTTCTAGATAAATATTAATGATATATTTTAATAGTTTTTTATAGTTCCTGGTCTACTGTTTTGTTTTACAACAGATGTGACATTTTACAAGCAGATGTGACATTTCATTTGTGGCTGAAGTCGTCTTTGCTTTGCTTTTACTGTGCCATGTTGGTTTGTGAACCATGTGGGAAAACTCCCAGATGAAAGGCCCTTCATCAATACAAGACATTAGTATTTCATCTTTTTAGAAGATTTACTCTCTAGGCATATGGAATTGAATCTAATTAAGGCATTTGCATCATTTAGTTCTAGCAAAAGCAAGACTGTCATTCTGTCATATTTATTTTATTTCTGTCACCTTAAAGTTTAATGGCTGGGGCTAGAAAGCTAGGATGCTTGGCCATGCAGGAGAACAGTGGGGAAGATATTGGAAACAGTCTTATCATTCAATTCATACTTGTTGGCAATCTGAGGGGCTCCCTACACTAAGCTCTGGTGTTTATACATCCATAGGAGTCCAATAGCACAGTTTTCCACAATGTGGTGCAGCTCCAGGAAACAAGAAAATTACACTCAGTACACAAATACACAAAACAGGATGATTAAGAGAAATCAAAGACAGTGTGACTCATTTCTGGCCAAAAAGCGAAGGGGGAGAATCACAGACCTGCCAGACATCAAATCACCACTACATCTGGCTTGTAAGAAGCAATCATGTGCAAACAAACACATTGTCCTTACAGGAGCTGAATAATTTCCCCAAAATAAGCCAGTCAAATTTCCATGACCCTACACCATGTCACTCTCCTGCTTAAAACCGTCCTCATTGACCTTAATATTAAAACCAAAATCCTTGGTAGGATTTATAACAAGCATTTCAAACTCACACCTGATGTAAAATGACAAATGACAACTTACCCTCTGCCTGTGTTCAGGAAGCAGTAGGAAGTGGTGGGGACCGTGGTTAATGGCAGGGGACAAGGCCCATACCATAGGCATAGCCTCCCCTCCATTCTACCTGATTTGCTGCACATGGATTAGGGCGGTATTGCCAGACCTTCTAACTGTTCGAAAGAAGTTACAAAGCTGGATTTTTTAAAAATCTGATTTTTAAATAGTTCAGACAAAATACCATGTAAGCCGATATTCTGCAGAGCAAACAATACCCAATCTAGTCTACAGACCACCATTCTACAACTTCTGCACATGGCCAGAACTGTACACACACACACACACACACACACACACACACACACACACACACACACAGGAGTACTTCAAGAAATTTGTGGAAAAACAGAATTAAAAGATAATACAAGGAGCTAGTTCAGTTGGTTAGAGCACAGTGTTTTAACACCAAAGTCAAGGGTTCAGATCCCTGTAGTAGCCAGCCGCCAAATAATATAAATCTTTCCATGAACTTTTTGAAGTAACCTCATGTATCTTACATGTAAATATATAGTAGACAATTAAAATAAGGGAGAATCTTCAAACCAAAACAAGAATATATAACCAGGACAATTTGCACCATTTAGCCTGCACTCCATATTTTTGATCATTTGGGCAGGGGCTGAGCTGAAGTATCACTTGGTACTGATTATAAAGAGAGCTGTATTAAGCAAATTTATTATATCAGGAAGACTGTAAGTGAAATGTTAACTTCTTAAAATTAATTGATTCAAGCAACTTCTCAGTATACACTAATACACAAGGCAATTATGTATTAGCCAAAACAAAAACTTATAAAATTTAGACATACATTAGATTTCTATTTTTGTTCTATGTCCAGAAAACTGCAGTATTCTCAATTGTCATGTTTTCTTAAATAGCAATAATTCAAACCTTTCACTGATTTATGTAGACATCCCCAGAAATTAGTTCAAAATAGAAATTTCTAATTAAATATTATTTTACAAATTTCAATTTATACTTACTATGCTTAAAATACAAAATTGCTTCAGGTGAATTTGTTTTTGCTTCTAAAGATTGGAAAATTGTGATTAAGTTTCATAAGAAATATCAATATACTCATTCACTAGTTCTCTGATATGCAAGGTATAACTGTTCTTTTTCACATGGCATATAAACTAGCTTCAAGGAAATTCCAGAAAATAACTTTCAAAAACGTTTGAGCAATGGTAACATCCATGTAACAAGTATTTTCTCACAGGGTGAAATCTTTGAACAGTAAAGTTATTTGGATATCTAAGATATAGAGTATTTTTAAAAATCTTATTTCTTTATAGTTATAATTCATGCAGTAAATTCTAATAAAAATGCAATGGAATAATTCTACTTTTTACCATCTCCACTACATGGGTATACAAATTTACGTAAAGTTGAACAAACCAACCCTCACAGAGTTAAGAGTTCTTACAATTTCCTCATGAATAAATGTTTCATAACTTGGCTATTGGATTATTAACTATTGGCCTAAATAAGCAACTTAGCATGTTGTGTAGCCATATGTACTAAAGCTGAAATAATACATTTCTCAGTTTAAAAACACTTGCTCCTTGTGCCTGGTCTCACAGCTGCAAAAATAGTACTGTGACTTGTGATACCTGAATTTAATTCTTGTACTATAGCTTTCTAAATAATCTCCAGTGCTTACAAATGCAGCAGGAGAAGGTATTGCCTAAACAGAAACATCGGGCTGGGCAGTAGGGGTCTATGGGATGATCCAAGTATTTATATACAGCTATCATCATGAAAAATGTCAGGGCTTCTCTGGGTCACCCACCATCTGAAATGATGAGTGTTGGTGCCTTTCAATTCAGACACAGCTGTAAGGAGACCAACAGGTGTCCTTTTATTTTGTATCTATCGTTGCCTTATGGGGACAAAAATGATTACTGAGCATCTGCCAACTTGATAAAATGCTACAATTATCCTAACCGTGTAATACCTACCAGTCTTTTAACAGGGGTGTGAGTGGAATATGCCCGGGGAAAAGTAGCTTAAATCTCGCAGTAGTTTTAGGATATATTTCATTATTTGGGGTTTCTTCTTAGAAATAACAAAAAGGGGAAAGTGTGTTTTTCCTCTTTAAGACAAATTCGGACATACTAAGAGACATATTTGTTTAATTTGAAAAAATTATTGTTCCAAACTATCTCATCATGTTGGTCCTGAAGATTGGAAAAGGTTCAAAGTTTAAATGTTTCTTTGTCTAAGGGATTTCTAGTAGAATTTTATTCTCTGCTATCACACTCCTAAAAGTGTTTATTTACTACTGTAGAAAATATAGATCTTTTTTCCCCACTTTTTAGTGGTAAAATACACATAAAATTCACCATCTTAACCATTAAATGTACAGTTCAGTGGTATTAAGTAGTCATAATATTGTGCAACCACCACCAACATCCACCTCCATAACACTTTTCATCTGGTAAGACTGAAATTCTAAACCGAGGAAACAATAACTCCCCATTTCTCCCTCCCCCCAGCCACTGGCAACCATGACTGTACTGTTTATGATTGTGACTACTCTATGTACCTCATATAAGAGAATCAAACAGTATTTGTCTTTTTGTGACTTGCTTATTTTGCTTAGCATAATGTCCTCTAGATTCATCCACATTGTAGCATGTGCCATAATTTCCTTTTTAAAGCTGAATAATATTTAATTGTATGTATTTTGCTTACCAATTCATCAGATGATGGACACATGGCTTGCTTTCCTGTTCAGCTACTGCAAATAATGCTGTCATGACTATAAGTGTACTAAATCTCTTCAAGACCCTGTTTTCAATTCTTTGGGGTATATACCCAGAAGTGGAATTGAGGGATCAAATGGTAATACTGTTTTGTTTTGTTTTGTTTTGAGGAGGTGCTATACTGTTTTCTACAGTGGCTGCAACATTTTACATTTCCACCAATAGTTGACAAGTGTACCAATTTCTCAACATTCTCTCTAACACTCGTTATTTTCTGGGGGTTTTTTGATAGTATCTATCCCAATGGATGTGGACAGTATCTCACTGTAGTTTTGATTTGAATTTCCCTAATGATTAGTGATGTTGAACATCTTTTCATATGCTTATCAACCATTTGTATATCTTCTTTGAAAAAATGTGTATTCAAACCCATTGCCCAATTTTTAATCGGGTCATTTGGTTTTTTTGTTACTGGATTTTAGGAGTTCTCAATATATGTTGGATATTAATCCCTTATCAGATATATAATTGAAAATATCTTCTCTCATTCTGTGAGTTGCTTTTTTATGCTGTTAATGTTGTCTTTTGATATACAAAATTTCTTAATTTTTATAAAGTCCAATTTGCCTATCTCTTTTGTTGCCTCTGCCTTTGGTGTCATGACCAAGAAATCATTGCCAAATACAACATGGTGAAGCTTTGCTCTATATTTTCTTGTAAAAGTTTTATGGTTTTAGGTCTTACAGTTAGGACTTTGATCCATTTTGAGTTAATATTTGTATATGGTGTTAGGTAGCAGTCCAACTTCATTCATTTGCAAGTGAATATCCAGTTTCCCCATCACCATTTATTGAAAACACTTTTTTCTCCATTGGATAGTCTTGGCATCCTTGTCACAAATTATTTGACCGTGTATGTGAGGGTTTATTTCTGGACTCTCTATTCTATTCCATTGGTCTATATGTCTGTCTTTATGCCAATCCCACATTGTTTTGATTACTGTAGCTTAGTAGTAACTTTCAAAATCAGGAAATGTGTGTCCTCCATTTCGTTTTTCTTTTTCAAGACTATTTTGGCTATTTGAGGTGACTCAATTTCCATATGAATTTAGGATGGAGTTTTATTTTTTGCAAAAATAAATGTCATCGGGTTTTTGATGGGGATTGCATTGAATCTGTAGGTCACGTTTGGTGGTATTGAGAATTTAACAATATTAAGTCTTCCAATCCAAAAAGACAGGGTATGCTTCTATTTATTTGTGTCTTCTTTCATTTCTTTCAGCAATGTTTTGTATTTGTCATTGTACAAGTCTTTACCTTCCTTGTTTAAATTAATTCCTAAGTATTATATTCTTTTCAATGCTCTTATAAGTTGGATTATTTTTGTAATTCCCTTTTCAAATTGTTCATTGTTAGTATACAGAAATGCAACTGATTTTTTGTGTGTTGACTATGTGTCCTGCCACTTTGCTGAATTCAATTATTAGTTCTAACAGAATAGGGTTTTTTTTGGGGGGGGGGTGTATGTGTGAAATCCTTAGGCTTTTCCACACAGTAAGATTATGTCACTGACAGATAATTTTACTTCTTCCTTTCTAATTTGGATGCCTTTTATTTCTTTTCTTGCCTAATTGCTCTGGCTAGAACTTCCAGTACTATGTTGAATAGAACTGATGAAAGCAGGCATCCTTGTGTTGTTCCTATCTTAGAGGAAAAGTTTTTAGTCTTTCAACATTGAATATGCTAGCTGTGGGTTTTTCATATATGGCTAATTTTATGTTGAGATAGCTTCCTTCTTTTTCTAGTTTGTTGAGTGTTTTATCATGAAAGGGATGAATCTGGTCAAATGCTTTCTCTGCACCATTTGAGATGATAGTGTTTTTTTCCTTCATTCCATTAGTATGGTATGTATATTACATTGATCCATTTTTGTTTGTTGAATCATCATTGCATTGCAGGAATAAATTGTGCTTGGTCATGTTGTATCATCTTTTTAATATGCTGCTGAATGTGGTTTGCTAGTATATTGTTCAGGACTTTTGCATTGATGATCATAAAAGAAATTGGTCTGTAGTTTTCTTTTCTTGTAGCATCTATGTCTGGCTTTGATATCAGTGGAACAATGGTCTCATATAATGAGTTAGGAAATGGTCCCTCCTCTTCAATTGTTTGGAAAATTTTGAAAAGAATTGGTATTAGTTCTTCTGTAAAAGTTTGGTAGAATTCCTCAATGAAGCCAGGTCCAGGGCTTTTCTATGTCAAGAGATTTTTTCATTACTGATTAAATCTCCTTACTAGTTATAGACCTATTCATATTTTCTATTTATTCATTATTTAGTCTTAAAATGTTCTGAATTCTAGGAATTTGTCCATTTCATCTAAGATAGCCAATTTGTTGGTATAGAATTGTTCACAGTTCTCTCTTATAATCCTTTTATTTCTGTACAATAATAGCAATATCCCCACTTTCATTTCTTATTTTAGTAATTTGAATCTTCTCTCCATTTTTCTTAGTCCATCTAGCTAAAGGTTTATCAATTTTGTTGATAGTTTACAAAGAACCAACTTATAGTGTCAATAATTTTCTCTGTTATTTTTCTATTCTCTATATCATTTATCTCTGCTCTAATCTTTATTATTTCCTTCCATCTGCTAGTTTGGGGGTTTTTGTTTGTTTGTTTGTTTGTTTTTTCTAGTTCCTCGAGGTATAAAGTACAGTTGTTGATTTGAGATCTTTCTTATTTTTTCATGTAAATGTTTATAACTATAAATTTTCCCCTAACCACTGGTTTCACTGTATCCCATAAGTTTTGTCTTGTGTTTTAATTTTCATTTGTTTCTAGGTATTTTCTAATTTCCCTTGTGATTTCTTTGATTCATTGGTTGGCTGAGTATATTGTTTATTTCAAGAAATTTCAAGATTTTCCAGTTTTACTTCCCTTATTGATTTCTAACTATCCCAAAATGCTCAGAGAAGAAACTTATATGATATCTATCTTTTTAAATGTATTGAGACTTAGTCTGTAAACTAACACATGGTCTGTCCTGGAAAATGGGCCAAGTACACTTGCGAAGGATGTGTATGCTGTTGTTGTTGGGTGGAGTGTTCTGCATATGTCTGTTAGATGTAGTTAATTTGTTGTGTTGTTTAAGTCCTCTATTTCCATATTTATCTTCTGTCTGGCTGTTCTACTCATTATTGACACTGGGGTACTGAAATCTCCAGTTATATTGTAGAACTATTTATCCCTTCAATTTTGTCAGGTTTTGCTTCATATATTTTGATGATCTATTCTTAGGTACATAAATGTTTACAATTTTTATATCTTCTCGCCATATTGAACCATTTATTAATATATAATGTCATTTTTATCTTGTAAACTTTTATGATTTAAAATCTATTTCACTATTTTGAATGCTTTCACTACAAAGAATTGATGAATGTCTGATGTGATGGATGTGCTAATTACCCTAATTACTTTATTGAAACTTAATTGATTGTACATATCTGTGGAGTACAGCATTGAATATCAATAACTGTGCAATATGTGATGATAAATCAGGGTAATTTGTACATTTAACATTACAAAGTGTAATCATATTTCTAGCACTTCACCAATTCTTGCTAATGCCCACACTCCTCCCCCTTTCCCACCTCTGTGGTCTCAGTTCTCTCCTATTGAAAGTTCAACAAATTATTGTGATTCTTGTATCTTTCTTTATTTTTTTAGATCCCACTTATGAGTGAGGACATATGGTATTTCTGTGCCTGGCATGTCTCATATAAGATACATTTCTCTAAGTTCATCCGTGCTGCTACAAGTGGCAGAAATTCATTATTTTTTATGGCAGAATACTATTGCATTGTGTATATATACCACATTTCTATTATCAAGTCATTTGCTGATGGACATTTAGGTTGGTTCCAACTCTTGGCTATTGTAAATGGAGCCGCAATAAACATAGGAATGCAGGTATCCCTTTGACATGAAGATTTCCATTCCTTTGAGTATACACCCAGCAGTAGGATTGCTAGATCATATGACAGTTCTATTTGTAGTTGTTTGAGGAAACTCCATACTGTTTTCCATAATGGCCGCACTAATTTACAATCCCAACAGCAGTGTAGGAGGTCTCCCATTCTCAGTATCCTCATCAGCCTTTGTTATTTCCTCTCTTTGATAACGGCAGTCTAAATGGCATGAGATGATGTCTCAATGTAGTTTTGATTTGCATTTCCCTGATGCTGAGTGACGTTGTGAATTGTCTGTTGGCCATTTATATATCTTCCTTTGAGGAATGCCTATTCAGTTTCTTTGCTCATTTTTTTAATTGGGTTGCTTGTTTTTCACTGTTAAGTTGTTTGAGTTTCCTGTATATCTGGATATTAATCCCTTGTCAGATGGATAGTGTGGGAATATTTTTTCCCATTCTGTAGGGTGTCTATTGCTGTTAATTGTTTCTTTTGCTGTGCAGATGCTTTTTAGTTTGATATAGTCCCATTTGTTTATTTTTCCTTTTGTTGCTTGTGCTTTGGGGTTCTTATTCATAAAGTCTTTGCTCAATCTTATTTCCTGAACTGTTTCCCCTATGTTTTCTTCTAGGAGTTTTATAGTTTCAGGTCTTATACTTAAGTGTTTAATCCATTTTGAATTGATTTTGATATATGGTGAAATGTACAAAGCTAGTTTCATTCTTCTACATACGGATGTCCAGTTTTTCCAGCACCATTTATTGAAGAGACAGTCCTTTCCCCAATGTATGCTCCTATTGCCCTTGTCAAAGATCAGTTGGCTGTAAGTATGTGGGTTAACATCTGGGTTCTCTATTCTGTTCCATTGGTCTGAATGTCTGTTTTTATGCCAATAACATGCTGTTTGGTTACTGTAGCTTTGCAGTATAATTTGAAGTTTGGTAGTGTAATGCCTCTGGCTTCATATTTTTTCTCAGGATTGCTTTGGTGATGAGGGGTCTTTTGTTGTTCCATACAAATGTTAGGATTGTGTTTTCAGTTCCATGATTAATGTCATTGGTATTTTGATGGAGATTGCATTGAGTCTATAGATCACTTTGGGCAGTATGGACATTTTCAAAATGTTAACTCTTCTAATCCAAGAGCATGGAATGTCTTTCCATTTCTTTGTATCCTTCTTAATTTCTTTCGGCAGTGATTTGCAGTCCTCATTGTAGAGATCTTTTAAGTCCTTGGTTAAATTTATTCCTAGGTGTTTTAATTTATTTTATTTTTATTTTGATGACTATTGTGAATGTCCTTGTTTTCTTGATTTCTTTTTCTGCTAGTTCATTATTGAAGTATTAAAAAGCTACTGATTTTTGCGTGTTGATTTTATATCCTGTGACTTTACTGAATTCGTTAATCAGTTCTAAGAGTTTTTTGGTGGGGTCTTTAGGTTTTTCTATATATAGGATCATGTCATCAGCAAACAGAGACAGTTTCACTTTGTCTTTTCTAATCTGGATGCCCTTTGTTTCTTTCTCTTGCCCAATTGCTTTGGCTACTATATCCAATACTATGTCAAATAGGAATAGTGAGAGTGGGCATCCTTGTTTTCTTCCTGTTCTTAAGGGAAAACTTTTCAGCTTTTCCCCATTCAGGCCGATATTGGTGGCGGGGTTGTAGTATATGGCTTTTATTCTGTTGAGATACTTTTCCTTTATACCTAATTTGTTGAGAGTCTTTATCGTAAAGGGAAGTTGAATTTTGTCAAATACTTTTTCTGTGTCTATTGAGATAATCATGTGCTTTTTGTATCTAATTTTGTTGATGTGCTATATCAGATTTAATGACTTGCATGTGTTGAAAGCCTCCTTGCATCCCTGGGGTGAATCCCACTTGATCATGATGATACAGTTTGGATATTATTGCCCCCCCAAAACTCATGAGGAAATCTGATCCCCAATGTGGCAGTGTTGGGAGCTGTTTGAGTCATGGGGGCAGATCCCTCATGAATGGATTAATGCTCTCCCTGGGGGGTGAGGGTAGTGAATGAGTTCTCGCTCTATTAATTCCAGCCAGAGCTGGTTGATTAAAAGACCCTGGCACCTCCCCTCTCTCTCTCTCTCTTGCTTCCTCTCACCATGTGATCTGCTTGTACCCTCTGGCTGCCTGCTGCTTTCCACCAAAAGTAGAAGCAGCCTGAGGCCCGTGCCAGATGCAGCTGTCCCAGAATCATAAGCGAAATAAACCTCTGTTCTTTATAAATTACCCAGTCTCAGGTATTCTGTTATAGCAACAAAAAACGGACTAATACACATGGTGTATAGGTTTGTTGATGTGTTGCTGTGTTATGATTCCTAATATTGTGTTGAGGATTTTTGCATCTATATTCATCAAAGGTATTGGCCTTCAGTTTTTGTTGTTGCTGTTGTTGTTGTTTATCTTTGTCTGGTTTTGGTGTCAGGGTGAGGCTGGCCTCACAGAATGAGTTTGGGAGAGTGGCCTCTGTTTCAATTTTTTGGAATAGTTTTAAAAGAATTGGTAGTAATTCCTATTTATGGGTTCAGTAGAATTCAGCAGTAAAGCCATCAGGTCCTGGGCTTTTCTTTGTTGAGAGACTGCTAATTACTTTTTCAATCTTGTAGATTTTCACTGGTCTGTTCAGGTTTTCTATTTCTCCTTGGTTCAGTCTTGGTAGTTTGTTGTATCCAGAAATTTATCCATATCCTCCAGGTTTTCAAATTGTTTGGCATATAGTTGTTTATAATAGTCTCTAATGATTCTTCATATTTCTGTGGTATTGGTTATAATATCTACTTTTTCATTTCTGATTTTTGTTACTTGGGTCTTCTCCCTTCTTTTTTTAGTTAGCCTAGCTAATGATTTGTCTATTTAATTTACCTTCTCAAAAAAACCAACTTTTTGTTTCATTGTTCTTTTGTATCATTTTCAGAGTCTATTTCATTTAGCTCTGCTATGGTCTTAATTATTTCTTTCTGTCTACTAATGTTGGTATTGGATTGTTCTTGTTTTTCTAGTTCTTTGAGGTGTAGCATTAGGTTATTTGAAATCCTTCTATTCTTTTAATGTAAGTGTTTATTGCAATAAACTTCCCTCTTAGTACTGCTTTTGCTGTATCCCACAGGTTTTAGTATATGTCTTTATTTTCATTGGTTTCAAGAAAATTTTTGATTTCCTGTTTAATTTCTTCTTGGGCCCATAGGGTGTTCAAGATCATGTTGTTTAATTTCCATGTGTCTGCATAGTTTCCAGAGTTTTACTTGTTATTCATTTCTAGTTTTAATCCATTGTGATCTGGAATGATACTTGAAATGATTTAAATTCTTTACAATTTGTTGAGATTTGATTGTTACCTGATATGTGCTCTATCCTGGAGAATGTTCCATATGCTAATGAGAGGTATGTATATTCTGTAGCTGTTGGATGAAATTATCTGTAGATATCTGCAAAGTCTAATTGCTCTAAAGTATAGTTTAAGTACTTTGTTTCTCTATTGATTTATTGCCTCAATGATCTGTCCAATGTGCAGAGAGAGGTGTTCAGGTCCCCAACTTTCATATTGAGGTCTATCTCTTCCTTTAGGTCTAATAGTTTTTGCTTTATATGTCTGGGTGCCCTGGTGTTGGGTGCATTTATATTTATGATTGTTATATCCTGTTGCTGGATAGATCCCTTTATCATTATTTAATGGCCTTCTTTGTCTCTTTTTAAAGTTTTTCATTTACCATCTATTTTATCTGTTTTAAGAATACCTACTCCTGCTCATTTTTGGTTTCCATTTAAGTGGTATAACTTTTTCCATCCCTTCACTATTTGTCTGTGTGTGTCTTTATAGGAGAGGTAAGTCTTTGTAGATAGCATATAGTTGGGCCTAACTTTTTTAATCCAATCAATCAGCCTGTGTCTTTGGTGTGGGGAATTGAATTCATTTACATTTAAGGTTGTTATTGAAAGGTATTGTCTTTACTCCTCATATTTTATTGATTTTCACTTGGATGTTTTATATATTTTTTATTCCATTCTTCCCCTTTTAGTGTTTGACTTCAGTGTTCATGGTTTTTTGGACTTTTTGGTTTGCTGGGGTTTTTCTTGAGCAGGCAAGATATACTATTTTTCTCTTTCTCATTGGATTTTTGTTCTACAAGTGGGTTTTGTTCTTTCTTGTGTATTCACGGTAGCAGCAATCATTTTCAGATTCCAGATGCGGAACTCCCTTGAGGATTTCTTCTAGGGCTTGGAATATAGTGGTGAACAACAGTACTTTCTGTTTCTCTGGGAAATACACTATTTCTCCTTCATTTCTGAAGGATAGCCTTGTTGGGTACAGTATTCTTCACTGGCAGGTTTTTTCTGTCAGTATTTTGATTATATCAGCCCATCTTCTTTTGGTCTGTAGAGTTTCCCTTGACAAGTTTGCTGGTAGTTTGATAGTGACTCCCTTATAGTTGACTTGACACTATTCTCTTCTTGTTTTTAGGATTCTCTCTTTGTCTTTGAGTTTTGCCAGTTTGAATATAATGTGTTTTAGAGAGGATCGTTTTGAATTTAATCTGTTTGGAAAACTTTGAGACTCCTGTGTCTCTCCCTCTTCTTGGAAAGTTTTCCACTATTATTTCATTGAATATATTTTTTTCTACCAAATTTTATTTTATTTTGTCAATATACAATGTGCTTGATTATTGTAGCCAATTACTGAAACTTCCTGCCTCCTCACTCCCCACCTCCCTCCCAACAATGTCCTTTCTGTTTGCTTGTGGTATCAACTTCAAGGAATTGTAATTCTTCTGTCTTCTACCCTCCCCTTCCCGTTTTTTTTTTTTTGTGCGTGTGTGTGTGTGTGTGTGTGTGTATTTATTTATTTATTTTTAGATACCACAAATAAGTAAGAACATGTGATATTTCTCTTTCTGTGCCTGACTTGTTTCACTTAATATAAATCTCTCTAGGTCCATCCATATCATTGCAAATGGCAGTATTTCACTCTTTTTCATACCTGAGTAGTATTCCATTGTGTAGATACACCACGTTTTCCATATCCACTCATCTGATGATGGACATTTGGGCTAGTTCCAACTCTTGGCTATTGTAAAGAGTTCTGCAATGAATATTGGGGAACAGGTAACCTTCGACTTGATGATTTCCATTCCTCTTGGTATATTCCCAGTAGTGGGATAGCTGGGTCATATGGTAGATCTATCTGCAATTGTTTGAGAAACCTCCATACTATTTTCCATAGAGGCTACACCATTTTGCAGTCCCACCAACAATGTATGAGAGTTCCTTTTTCTCTGCAACCTCACCAGCATTTATTGTTCACAGTCTTCTGGATATTAGGCATCCTAACTGGGGTAAGATGGTATCTCAGTGTGGTTCTGATTTGCATTTCCCGAATGACAAGTGATGTTGAGCATTTTTTCATATGTCTGTTGGCCATTCATACAGCTTCCTTTGCAAAATGCCTATTTAGTTCTTTTGCCCATTTTTCAATTGGGTTGCTTGTTTTTTTCTTGTAAAGTTGTTTCAGTTCCTTGTATATTCTGGATATTAATCCTTTGTCAGATGTATATTTTGCAAATATTTTCTCCCACTCTGTTGTTTGACTTTTAACTCTGTTAGTTGTATCTTTTTCTGTGCAGAAGTTTTTCAGTTTGATACAATCCCATTTGTTTATTTATCCCTAGGATGCCCATGCTTTTGGGGTCATATTCATGTAGTCTGTGCCCAGTCCTACTTCCTGAAGTGTTTCACATAGATTTTCTTTAAGAAGTTTTATTGTTTCAGGGTGTATATTTAATTATTTAATCCATTTTGAGTTGATTTCAGTATATGGTGAGAGGTATGGGTCTAGTTTTATTCTCCTGCATATGGATATCCAGTTATCCCAGCATCATTTGCTGAAGAGCCAGTCTCTTCCCCAGTGTATAGGCTTGGTGCCTTTGTCAAAGATCATATGGCAGTAGGTGTGTTGGTTGATTTCTGGATTCTCTATTCTATTCCATTGATCAGTCTGACTGTTTTTATGCCAGTACCATGCTGTTTTGGTTATTATAGCTTTGTGGTATAGTTTAAAGTCAGGTAGTGTTATGCCTCCAACTTTATTTTTTTTGCTCTGAATTGCTTTTGCTATGCGTGGTCTTTTGTATTTCCATATAAATGTCTTTATAGTTCTTTCCATTTCTGAGAAAAAGCAATTGGAATTTTGATGGGGATTGCATTGAATTTGCATATCACTTTGGGTAGTATGGACATTTTCACTATGTTGATTCTTCCAATCCAAGAGCATGGGATATCTTTCCATCTTCTTGTATCAGTGGTTAGTAGTTCACATTATAGGGATTTTTCACATCCTTGGTTACCTCAATTCCTAAGTATTTTATTTTTGGGATGGCTATTGTAAATGGGCAAGCTTTCCTGATTTCTCTTTCTGCATGTTCACTATTGGAGAAGAGAAATGCTACTGATTTTTGTGTGTTGATTTTGTATCCTGCTACTGTGCTGAAATCATCTATCTACTTGAAGAGTTTTTTTGTAGAGGCTTCAGGCTGGTTGATATATAGGATCATGTCATCTGCAAACAGGGACAGTTTGACTTCATCTTTTCCAATCTGGATGCCCTTTATTTCCTTCTCTTCTCTGATTGCTCTGGCTAGTACTTCCAGCACTATGTTGAATAGGAGTGGTAAGAGTAGGCATCCTTGTCTACTTCCTGATTCACGATTATATTGGCAGTGGGTTTGTCATATATGACTTTAATCGTTTTGAGATAATTTCCATCTGTACCTAACTTATAGAGGGTCTTTGTCATGAATGAATGTTGAAATTTATCAAATGCTTTTTCAGCAACTATAGAGATGACCATATGGTCCTTGTGTTTGATTTTATTAATATTGCATATCACATTTATTGATTTCTGGATGTTGAACCAACCTTGCATCCCTGGGAAGAATCCCACTTGACGTGGTGAATAATTTTACGTCTGTGTTGCTGTATTCTGTTAGCTAGTATTTTATTTTTGCATCTATATTCATCAAGGATATCAGCCTGTAGTTTTCTTTTTTTGTTGTATCTTTACCTGGTTTTGGTATCAGGGAGATGTTTGCTTCATCAAATGAGTTTGGGAGATTTGCCTCTGTTTCAATCTTTTGGAATAGTTTGTAAAGAATTGGTGTCAATTCCTCTTTGAATGTTTGGTAAAATTCTGCTGTGAATCCATCTGGTCCTGGGCTTTTCTTTGTTGGGAGCCTTCTGATAACAGCTTCAATCTCCTTTATTGTTATTGGTCGGTTCAGATTTTCCACATCCTCTTGGCTCAGTTTTGGGAGCTTGTTTGTCCAGAAATTCATCCATTTCCTCCAGATTTTCAAATTTTTTGGCATATTGTTGGTTATGGTAGCCTCGAATGGTTCCTTGTATTTCCGAGGTATCAGTTATAATATCACCTTTTTCATTGCTAATTTGTGTTATTTTGATCTTCTCTCTTCTTTTTTTAGTTAGCTGTACTAAGGGTTTGTCAATTTTACTTATCTTTTCAAAACACCAACTTATTGATTCATTGATCTTTTGTATTGTTTTTTTGGGTTTCGATTACATTTAGTTCTGCTCTGATCTTTATGATTTCTTTCCATCTGCTAACTTTGGGTTTGGGTTGTTCTTGTTATTTTAGTTCTTTAAGGTGAAGTGTTAGATTGTTCACTTACCATCTTTCTATTTTTCTGAAGTAAGCATTTAATGTGATAAATTTCCCTCTTAGTACTGCTTTTGCAGTATCCCACAGGTTTTGGTATGATGTATCATTATTTTTGTTAGTTTCAATAAATTTTTTGATTTCCTGTTTGATTTCTCCTTGGACACATATGTCATTAAGTAGAATGCTGTTTAATTTCCATGTGTTTGTATAGTTTCCAGAATTTTGTTTGTTTTTGCTTTCTAATTTTAATCCACTGTGGTCTGAAAAAATACATGGGATAATTCCAATTTTTTTGAATTTGTTGAGACTTGATTTGTGACCTAATATGGGATCTATCCTGGAGAATGATCCATTTGCTGATGAGATGAATGAATATTCTGATGTCACTGGATGGAATGTTCTGTAGATATCTGCCAAGTCCAATTGGTCTACAATGTTATTTAGATCTTGTGTTTCTCTACTGATTCTTTGCCTAGATGATCTGTCCAGTACTGATAGTGGGGTGTTCAGGTCCCTTGCTATTATGGGATTAGTGTCTATTTCCTTCTTTAAGTCTAATAGATTTTGTTTTATAAATCTTGCTGCTCTGACATTGGGTGCATACATATTTATGATTGTTATGTCTTCTTGATGGATCAATCCTTTTATCATTATGTAGCGGCCCTCACTAACTCTTTTTATGCTTTTTAGTTTAAAGTCTATTTTATCAGATATAATAATAGCTACTGCAGCTCGTTTTTCATTTATATTTGCATTATAAATCTTTTTCCATCCTTTCACTCTTAGTCTATGTGAATCTTTATGGGTGAGGTGGGTCTATTGTAGGCAGCATATAGTTGGGTCCTCCTTTTTAACCCAGTCAGCCAGTCCGTGTCTTTTGATTGGGGAATTTAAGCCTTTTACATTAAGAGTTGTTATTGAAATATGTTGACTTCGTCCTACCATTACTGATTACTGTTTGGATGTCTGAGGTGTATTTGTTTCTTTCTTTCTGATTTACTGTTTGACTTCTGTATTTTTTGGTTCCTTGGGTTGTAGATAGCCTTTTTGTTTGTTTGTTTTCTCTTCATATATGCCATTTTTATTACACTAGTGGTTTTTTAATTTTCTTGGGTTTTTATAGCAGTGGTAGATATTTTTCAGGTACCAAACCCAGTACTCCCTTGAGAATTTGTTGTAAGGGTCGTCGTGTGGTAGTGAACTCCCACAGTTGTTGTTTGTCTGAGAAATATATTATTTCCCCTTCATTTCAGAAGGATAGCCATGCAGGGTAGCGTGTTCTTGGCTGGAAATCTCTCTCTTTTCGTATATTGAATATATCGTCCCATTCCTTTCTGGCTTTTAGGGTTTGTGATAAAAAGTCTGATGTTAGTCTGATTGGGGCTCCCTTATAGGTTATTTGATGCTTCTCTCTTGCAGCTTTTAAGATACTCTCTTTCTCTTTAAGTTTTGCCAATTTGACTATAACAGGTCTTGGAGAAGACCTTTTTGGGTTGAATACATTTGGGGATCTTTGAGCTTCCTGAATCTGAAGATCTGTGTCTTTTCCAATAACTGGGAAGTTTTCTGCCACTATTTTGTTGAATATGTTTTCAATGCAATCTCCTTTTTCCTCCCCTTCTGGAATACTTATGCCCTGGATATTTGAGGGCTTACAGTTGTCTGATATCTCTGTTACATTTTCTTCAATGCTTTTAATTCTTTTTTCTTTCTTTTTTTTTTTTTTTGTCTCCCTGTGTTATTTCAAACACCCCAACTTCAAGGTCAGAAGTTCTCTCTTCTGATTCTGCAAGCCTGCTGGTTAAACTCTCTGTTGTGTTTTTTATTTCACTGAATGAATTCTTCAGTTTGGCAAGCTCTGCTACATTCTTTTTCAGGACATCGATTTCCTTGTACATTTCTTCTTTCAGATCCTGTATATTTTTCCTCATTTCATCATGTTGTCTAGCTGATTTTTCTTGTATCTCATTCAGTTTCCTTAGAATTATCACTTGAAATTCCTTGTCAGACATTTCAAGAGCTTCTTGTTCTGTAGGATCTAGAGCTTGAGAGTTATTACCCTTTGGTGGTGTACTTTCTTGATTTTTCATATTTCTGGTATCTTTCCTTTGATGTTTAGTCATTGTGGCAGGGGCGTTCACAGTCCACAGGTTTGACACTATTGTCTGGCTAGGATGCTGATGGGGTTGCCAATCTGGTATGGCTACCTCAGTGTCTGCCCAGTTGGCCACTAGTGCCTTGCATGTATGGTTGCCTCGGGTCTTGGGCCTCTCCAGGGAGCCACCTCTCTGGTCAGTATGCACTCAGCCAGGCTGCTGGGTCATGTGGCGGCACTGCAGGGTGTGTGTTCTCTGCCAAGCTTCCACATCCCCTGCTCTGCACACACTGGGCCAGGCTGCTGGGTCATGCGGCAGCACCGCAGGGCATGTGGTCTCTGCGGAGCTTCTTCCTACCCTGCTGGACATCACCGTGCTCCATGTGCACTGGGCCAACCTGGGGATGGAGACGGGTGGCGGTGGTGAGGCCTACCTGCTGAATCACATGGCAGTGGCACCGAAGGGCGTGTGGTCTCTGCAGAGCTTCTGCCTCCCCTGCTAGATGTTTCCCCGCTCTGTGCACACTGGGCAGGGTTGGGGATGGAGACAGGTGGTGGCGGTGAGGCCTACCTGCTGAATCACATGGCAGTGGCACCGCAGGGCATGTGGTCTCTACAGACCTTCCACCTCCACCGCTGGGTGTCTCCCTGCTCCGTGCACTGTGGCTCATTGAATATATTTTCAATGCCTTTTCCTTTCTCATTCCCTCCAGATCCAGATGTTTGAGCACTTAAGGTTGTGTGGTAGCTCTATTTGATTTTCTTCATTTCTTTAATTCTTTTTTCTTTTCTTTTTTTTTTTTCCTTTTGTCTGCATGGTTATTTCAAGAAGACTATCTTCAAGATCAGAAATTCTTTCTTCTGCTTGTTCTAGCCTGCTTCTTAAGCTCTCAGTTACGTTTTATATTTCATTGAATGAATCCTTCAGTTCCAGGAGTTCTGTTTAATTTTTTCTCATTCTTTTTTAATGAATTCATCTCTTTTTCCATTTCCTCCTTTAAATCCTGGATAGTTTTTCTCATTTCTTTGTGTCATGTAACTGAGTCTTCTTGAATCTCATTGTGTTTTGTTAAGATTATTGCTCAGAATTCCTTTTCAGTCATTTTAAGGGCTTCCTGCTCTATAGCATGTTGAGAATTATTGCATTCCTTTGGTTGTGTCATATTGTTTTTTAATATTTCTAGTATCTCTCAGGTGATGTCTGGTTATCTTGTAGAGCATTGCTGCTTCTATTACTCTAGAGTGGACTTTGAGGAGAGAGACTTCCTCTTGTAGATGTGTTTTATATTGACCATTGAGTAGGGTGTTTTAGCATTGGTTCCAGGTAAACACTATAGTGCTACCTCTTTGTACTTCAGCTGTCTTCAAAGTCAGAGTTGCACGTGAGTGCCGCTGTGGCTTAGGTAACTGTGTCACTTAGTGATTCATCACTGAGGTTAGTGACAATGTGCTGGGCCATTGAGGACATGGGTGAGCTCTTGAGTTCTTGCGAGAAGTGCTTGGATAGGCTGTCACTCTTTTATTGTGGTGGGTGACCCTGGAAAGGCTTGTTGGCACCCTGGCTAGCATCCCATAACCCTAATTGGTGCCCCTGGGTATACCTGATCTCCTCAGCTTGAAGGGGTGACACTGAGCAGGGTTTCTCTTTCTTCTTTCCTACAGGCAGAGGCTCTTCCTAGGTCCTTGCTTCCCCTGGTTCGGGGATGGGTTTACGGTGATTGGGAATTTTCTTCTTTATTTGGCTTTCCTGGATATCTGCACTCTTGGGGGTTTTGATGTGTGTCTCTCCCTGGATCAAGGCAGTCACATGGACTGTGCATGTACCTCCCACCCCCAGGTGCACTGTTGCAGGGGGCAGAGTAAGTGCCCCTTTGGGTTGGGCCACTGAGTCATGGGTATGCACTCACCGCTTTTGTTGGCCTCTGCTGGTCACCTTCCTTGTGACAATGCAACCAAGTGGTTGGTATGCTGCCTGCACAATGGCAATGGCCACTGCAGCAGTGGTGGCTGCTGCTATGGGGGCAGGCCACCCTTGCAGTGACAGTGGCTTAGGCCACCCTTGTAGCAGTGGTGGCTGTGATGGTTGTTGTAGTGGACCTCCTATGCAGCTGTGGTGTCTGTGGCAGCAGTGGGCCACCCACACGAGAGAATACCAAGCTCCTGCCTTCTGTCAGTGGTGACTGCCCTCAGCTCCTGAGGTCCTTGGGCTCCTGCCATATCTAATTACCTTAATTTGATCTTACACGTTGTATACACATGTCAAAACATCACACTGAATCCCATAAATATGTACAATTATTATGTGTCAAGTAAAGATGTCTTACAGACCCTGAAAAAAATACAATAATACTCTATTTTATATGTTATTAGTATAAACACTCCTGTTCTCTTTTGGTTACTATTTGCACATAATATCTTTTTCCAACCTTTTAATAGCAACCTATTTGTGTCTTTGGATCTAAATAGAGTCTCTTGTAGACAGCATAGAGTTGAATCTTGTTTTTATTGATTCTGTTAATCTATGTACTTGAATTGAAGAGGTTAATACATTTACATTTAAAGTAATTACTGATAAGGAAGGACTTACTTCTGTAAATTTGCTATTTGTTTTCTAAATTCCTTATAGCTTTTTTGTCCCTCATTTCCTGCATTACTGTCTTCTTTTTTGCTTAGTTGATTTTTTATAGTGAATATTCAAATTCCTTTCTTTGTGTGTGTGTGTGTGTGTGTGTGTGTGTGTGTGTGTATTCAATAGCTATTTTTCTTTCTGGTCATCACAGGAATTACATTCAATATCCTAAAGTTATAACACTCTAAATTGAATTTATACCAGTTTAACTTCAATAAGATACTAAAACTCCTATCCTTTACAACTCCATCCCCATGCCTTTCAATTGCTGATGTCAGAAATTATATCCTTATACATTGTGTGCCCCAAAACATGAACTATTATTTTAAATACATATTTAATGCATTAAACTTTACTTTAAATGAGTTAAATGCTCTTAAATTACAAATCAAAGTTCACACTAATACTTGCTTCTAGACTAAAAAATTTTTTAACTGTATTAGTCTCAAATCATGTAGAAAACAAAAAGTGGAGGTACAAATAATTTTTACAATAATACTAGCACTCATAATGCCCACATATTTACATTTATTGAGATCTTTATTTCTGCTTCAAATTGCTGTATAGTATCCTTTCATTTTACCTTGAAGACCTCTCTTGAGAATTTCTTGTTGGGCAGGTCTAGTGGTAACAAACTCCCTCAGCTTTTTTGATCTGAGAATGTTTTAATTTCTCCCTTGCTTTTGAAGGACACTTTTGTGGATATGATATTCTTGTATTCTTGGTTGACAGGTTTTTTTCTATTAACACTTTGAATATATCAGCCCACTGACTTCTGATTTCTAATGTTTCTGATGAGAAATCTGCTGATAATTTATTGAGGATTCCTTGTACATGACATGTTGATTCTCTTGCTGCTTTCAAGATGCTTTTTGTTATCTTTCAAAAGTTTGATTATAATACGTCTTAGGGTGGGTCTCTTTGAGTTCATCATTTTGGAGTTTCTTGACCTTCTTGGATGTTTATATTCAGGTCTTTCATCAAATTTTGGAAGTTTTCAACCATTATTTCTTCAAATAGTCACTCTGCCCCTTTGTCAGCCTCTTCTCCTTCTCTGCACCCCACAGTGTGCATATTGGTCCATTTTGTGGTGTCCCACATATCTCTTAGGCTGCATTCACTTTTCTTCAACCTTTTTTCTTTTAGTTCCTCAGATTTGATCATTTCCATTGTCTATCTTCAGGTTTACTGATTCATTCTTCTTCCTCTTCAAATCTGCCTTTGAATCCCTCCAGTGAATTTTTTATTTCAGTTATTGCACTTTTCAGCTCCAGAATTTTTTCTAACTTTCTATTTAGGTTTTCTATCTCTTTATTTATATTTCCACTTTCTTCACACATAGGTTTCATGACTTTCTCCATATCTGCCTTTAGTTCTTTGAGCATCTAAAGGACAGTTTTTTAAAAGACTTTGTCTAGTATATCTGTCATCAGTCCTTTTTTTAGGGACAGTTTCTCCTAATGTTTTTCTTGTAAATGTGTCATACTTTCCTTTTTCTTTGTATTACTTGAGGCTTTTTGTCTTTAAAAACTGGACATTTAAATCTAATAATGTAGTAACTCTAGATATCAGATTCTCCCCCTGCTTCAGGGTTTGCTGTTTTTGTTACTGTTTGTTGTTTTCCCTTTGTTAATTGTTGCATGCTTTGTCTGTGCCAAGGATAAGCATGAGCTGTAAACTTAAGGTCTTCTCAGTTCTTTTCTGAGCCTAAATCTTTCCCTGAGCATTCACTGTCACTTTCTGATTTTCCCCACATATAAAGCTTTTTTTAATATTCTAGACCTTAATGTCTGACTGTTAAAAAGGGAAGAAAAGAAATATGAAAGAACGGAAAAGGTTTCCATCCCTTCAAATCCCCTGGAAGTCAGGGGGAAGAAGAAACAATGGTTGCCTACCTCTTTGTCTGCACCTCTGTGATCAGAAGTAGCAATCAGCAAGCAGAGCATATATTCCCAATATTTGGAAAACAGAATCATTTTTGCTTAATATAGCTTCCTGAAGCTGTATGAAACCTGCTTCAGGAACACATGCACAGCTGCCTGTCATGGGATTGAAGGTGGGGAATGGATAGCTACTACCATGCTAAGAGCTTTTCAGTGCTAACATTCCATGATTTGACATCTTAAACTATTACAAATCAGTTAAGAGATACTGCCTAATCCAATCATGGATTCAAATTAGATTTTAACTTCTTGAAAATACTATGATAGATGTCAGGAAGATGGCAGAATCGGAATTTCCAGCTTTGGTCTCCCAAAGAAACACTGATTTAACAACAGCATATGGACCAAAATACCTTTATGAAAACTCCAGAATCCAGTTAAAAGTTACAGTATCCCAGGTGAATACAAAGCTGAGAACAATCACACTGATAAGAGTAAAAAGAGCAACTTCACTTTACCTCTGTTAGACCCTACCCCAAAGTGGCATGACTCAGTGCTAAGAGAAAACAACTTGGCTTGTCATTTCTCCCTCACAGGGGAAGAAAAGAGTGAAATACATGTTCATTGGTCTGTCTTTTCAAATGGCTTCCCAAGTTGGTTTTCGTCATGCATTATTCAGAGGACTAACAGAACCAGTATAGTTGGAATGCCTGGAGGCTACTGATAACAAAGAAGAGAGGGAGGTGGCTTGTTGCAGCTGGCATGGCTTGGAGCATTGAGAAGAAGGCACACAATTTGAGGTTTCTCCCTTGAAAGGGAAGGAGAGAAGTAGAGTGTGCATCAGGTATTCTGGCTTTGTGGAAGGCTGCCAAGAGACTGGCATCAGTTTCACCTGACTTGACTAGCCATTATACTTTGTATGCCTGGTGGCCACTGAGAAAAAGGGACAGTGGGGTTGCCTGCTGCTGTACAACCATAGATGTTACAATGCCACAGACACCAGAAATAAAAAGAGATCAGGAGATCATGAAAAAAAGAAAGTGCATTCCTCTCTAATAGAGAAGTTTTACACTCAGGCTTAGAGAAGTACAATCAATAAGTTTCAAAGACCTCAAGAGTCTCTAAATCAGTGGGATGATTAATGAAGGTCTTCAACTGTACAAAGCAAGTTTGTAAAGAGGAGAGGTGGATGTTTTTTCAAATGCACAGAGCCCAACACAGTTATGAGGCACACAAAGAAACAAGAACACATGTCCCAAACAAAGGAATAAAATAAATTTCCAGAAACCGATCCTAAAGAAATGGAAGTATATGAATTATCTGAAAAAAATTCAAAATAGCTGTTATAAAGATGCTCTATGACCTCAAGAAAACAATGCATGAACAAAATGAAAATGTCAACAAATAGAAAATATTAAAAAGAACCAAACAAATATTGGAGCTAAAGAATATAACAAATGAACTGAAAAAGTCAATAAATGTATTCAACAGCAGAGACTTGATCAAGCAGAAGAATCAGTAAACTCAGATAAATGTGATTTAAAATTATCCAGTCATAAGAACCAAAAGAAAAATAGAATAAAAGAGAGAAGAGAGCCTAAGGAACTTGAGGGCCAATTTATAAATAAGAGAAGTCCTAGAAGGTTTAAAAAAAAAAAAGAAAGAAAACCTTCCCAAATATGGGGAAGGAAACGCATGTCCAGATTCAAAAAACCCAACAAAACCATACTAGGTTAGCCACATGAAAAAAGTGACTCATCATGTACAAGGGAATGCATAGAATTATCAGTGGATTTTTAAGCACAAACTTGCAGGCCAGGAGGGAGTGGCATAACATATTTGAAGTGCTGAGAGAAAAGATACTGCTCATACTACATACCACAAACCTATCAATCTGAAATTAAGGAAAAATAAAGACTTTCCCACATAAACAAAATCTGAGGGACTTTATCACCACTAGACCTGACTTACAAAAAATGCTAAAGGGAGATATTCAATAGAAATGGAAGCATGCTAAAGAGCAACACAAAAGCATATGAAAGTATAAAGCTCACTGGTAGAGGTAAATAAACAGACAAATATAGAATACTGTAATACAGTAACTGTGGTATATAAATCGCTTTTATTTCTGGTACTGAATTTAAAAGTCAAAATTATCTCTTTTATTATTATTATGATTGGCATATTCATCACTACAAATTGTAACCTTTCCCATGCCCTCCACTCAACCTATCACTCCCTGCCCCTCAAACCCCCTCTTTCTCTCCCCCACCCATCTCTAGTATCCTTAGCATTGTTCTCTCCTTCTGAAAGTTCAACATATAATTGTGGAATTTTCTTTTTCTTTCTTTCTTTCTTTCTTTCTTTCTTTCTTTCTTTCTTTCTTTCTTTCTTTCTTTCTTTCTTTCCTTCTTTCTTCCCTTCTTTCTTAGCACTCAGTTATGAGGGAGAACATGTGTTATTTCTTTCTGTGTCTGACTTATTTCACTTAAGATAATTTTCTCCAAGCTCATATATGTTGCTGCAAAGGGCAGAATTTCATTGTTTTTTATGGCAAAGTAGTATTCCATTATGTATATATACACCACATTTTCCTTATCCAGTTGTCCATCAACGGACATTTAGGTTGAATCCATATTTCGGCGATTGCAAACAGAGCTGCGATGAATGTGGTAGTGCAGGTATCCCTTTGACATGATGATTTCCATTCCTTTGGATATATAATCCCAGTAGTGTGATTGCTGGATCATAAGATAGTTCTATCTGTAGTTTTTTGAGAAACCTTCATACTGTTTTCCTTAATGGCTGTGCTAATTTATAGTCCCAACAGTGTAGAAGAGTTTCCTTTTCCCTGCATCCTCACCAGTATTTGTTATTCTCAATCTTTTTAATAATGGCCAGCCTAACTGGGGTAAGATGACACAAGCAACAAAAGAAAAAGTAAAGAAATGGGATTATATCAAAGTAAAAAGCTTCTGCACAGCAAAGGAAACAATCAACAGAGCAGAAAGACAGCCTACAGAATGGGAGAAAATATTTGCAAACTCTATATCTGACAAGGTGTTAATATCCAGAATATATAAGAAATTCAAACAACTATACAGTAAAAAAATAAATTAAATAATCCAATTAAAAAATGGGTGAAGGGGATTAATGAACATTTTTCAAAGGAAGACATACAAATGGCCAAAAGTTACATTTAAAAAAATGCTCAGTATCACTAATCATCAGGGAAATGCAAATAAAAACCACATTGAGATATCATCTCATCCCAGTTAGACTGGAATTATTAAATTATCTTTAAAATAACTACACAATAAATTTTAAATGGATATACAACATAAAAGATGTCATTTATGACATCAATAACATAAAGTTTTAGGGGGGAGTAAAAATGTAGACTATTTTATGAAATTGATGTTAAGTTGTTAGTAGATTAAAATAGATTGTTATAACCATAAAATATTTTATATAAGCCCTATAGAAACCACAAAGAAAATACCTAGAGAAGTTATACAAAAGAAAATTACAAAGAAATCAAAGCATATCAAAGAATATCAAAACATTCCCAAACTCATTTTACAAGGCCGACATTACTCCCATAGAAAAAACAATACAAGGGAAAAATCTACAGATGAATATACTTGTAGATGTAAAAATCTTCAACAAAATACTAGCAAACCAAATTCAAAAGCACATTAAAAGAATTATACACCATGATCAAGTGGATCTATCACAGAGATGCAAGAATGGTTCAACATATTAAAATCAATAAAAGTGATATACCACATTAACAGAATGAAGGATTAAAACACATGATCATCTCATTAGATGCAAAAAAAAGCATTCTACAAAGTTCAACACCCTTTGGTACCAACATAAACATAGGCACACTGACCAATATAAACAGCCCAGAAATAATTCTATGCATACACCAGTCAAATCATCTTTGAAAAGTATGCCAAGACTACACAATGGGGAAAAGATGGTCTCTTCAACAAATGGTGCTGGGTAAACTGTACAATCACATGAAAAAAAGTTAAATTAGACCTTATCTTATGCCATGCACAAAAATCAACTAAAAATGGATTAAAGATCTAAACGTAAGACCTGAAACTATAAAACTTCTAGATAAAAACAAAGGAGGAAAGCTTCATAACACTGGTCTAGTCAATGATTTCTTGTATATGTTGTATATGACACTTAAAAGCACTGACAACAAAAGCAAAAATAGACAATTGGGACTGCATAAAACTATAAAGTTTTTGCAATTCAACGGATCAACAAAGTGAAAAGGCAACCTATGGAATGAAACTGCATATTTGCAAACCTTATATCTGATAAAGAATTAACATCCAAAGTATACAAGGAATTCCTACAACTCAAAAGCAACAAATAAATAAATAGCCCGACTAAAAATGGATGAAGGACTTGAATAGACATTTCTCCAAAGGTGTACAAATGGCCAACAGATATATGAAAAGATGCTCAACATCACTAGTCATTAGGGAAATGCAAATTAATACCACAATAAGGTATCACTTCAGTTTTTAGGATGGCAATTATCAAAAAATAGAATATAACAAGTGTTAGAATGTACAGCAATTGGAACCCTGTGCACTGTTGGTAGGAAGGTAAATTGGTGCAGCCAATAGGGAAAACAGTATGGAGGTTCCTAAAAAAGTTAAAAGTAGAACTACCATATGACCCAGCAATCCCACTTCTGGGTATTTATCTAAAACAATTGAAATCAGGATCTCGAAAAGATATTTGCACTCCTATGTTGAGTGTAGCATCATTCACAATATCCAAGATATAGAAACAACCTAAATGTTCATCGACGGATGAATGGATAAAGAAAATGTAGTATATACATACAATGGAATATTATTCAGCTTTAAAAAATAAGAGAATCTTGTCATATGCTACAACATAAATGAACATTGAGGTTAACCTATGCTAAGTGAAAAAAGTTAGTCACAGAAGGACAAAGACTGCATGGTTGCACTTACATGAGGTATCTAGTGTAGTCAAATTCATAGAAACAAAGTACAATGGTGGTTGCCAGGGGCTGGAGGAGCAAAAAATGGGCAGTTGTTCAATGAGTGTAGAGATTCATTCATTCAAGATGAAAAAGTTATACAGATCTGCCGTACAGCACTGTGCTTATGGTTAACAATACTGTACTATACACTTAAAAATTTGTTGAGGGGGTGGATGGATGTCATGTTATGTGTTCTTTACCATAATAAATAATGTTTAAAATGGCAAATTTTGTTATATATATTTTACCATAATTTTTTAAATTAGTAATGTAGCTTTTCCACAGGTTTGCTGCCAGAACACAAGTGTCAAGAAAACTACCACTATATCAAAGCCAAAAAGAGAAAGAAAAAAAACTTGTGTTAAAATCATCATCACTGGACACATTGATTTAAGCAAGGCCACCACTACTGGCCATCTGATCTACAAATGTAATGGGATCAACAAAAGAATCACTGGAAAATATGAGAAGAGGCTACTGAGATGGAAAAGGGCTTTTTCAAGTATGCCTGGGTCTTGGATAAACTGAACGCTGAGCACGAGTGTGGTATCAGTATTGATTTATGTCTGTGGAAATTTGAGACCAGCAAGAATTTTCTGACCATCATTGATGCCTCAAGTCACAGAGACTTTATCAAAAACGTGATTCCAGATACATCTCAGGCTGACCGTGCTGTCCTGATTGTTGCTTCTGGTGTTGGTGAGTGTGAAGCTGGAATCTCCAAGGTTGGGCAGACCCATGAGCATGCCCTTACAGTTTACACATAAGGTGTGAAAATTGTTGGTGTTAACAAAATGGATTCCACTGAGCCACCTTACAGCCAGAAAATATACAAGAAAATCATTAAGGAAGTCAACACCTACATTAATCAAATTGTTTACAACCCTGAAACTAATAGTTATGAAAATTTCTGGTTAGAATGGTGACAACATGCTGGAGCCATGTGCTAATATGCCTTGGCTCAAGGGATGAAAATTCACCTGTAAAGATGGCAATGCTAGTGGAACCATGCTGTTTAAAGCTCTGGACTGTATCCTCCCACCAACTCCTCCACTGAAAGTCCTCGCATCTGTCCCTCCAGGGTGTCTACAAAATTGGTGGAATTAGTACCGTCCCTGTGTACCAAGTGGAGACTGGTGCTCTTAAACCTGACAGGGTGGTCACCTTTTGCTCTAGTCAATATTACAACTGAAGGAAAGTCTATTGAAAGGAACTGATAGAGTTTGGATAGATTGTCCCCCCAAAGCTCATGTCAAAATCTCACCCCAATGTGGCAGTGTTGGGAGCGATCATTATTCATGTAAGAAGGTGAAAGATGGCTCCAAATTCTTGAAATCTGGTGATGCTGCTGCCATCATTGATATGATTCCTGGCAAGCCCATGCATGTTGAGAACTTCACTGGCTATCCTCTTCTGTATCATTTTGCTGTTCGTGATATAAGACAGGCAGATATTTTGGGATTCATCAAAGTGGACAAGAAGGCTGCTTGAGTCTTGCTTGCAAGAGTCTTGAGGCTTGCTTGCAAGTCTGCCCAGAAAGCTCAGAAGGCTGAATAAATATTATCCCTAATACCTGCCACCCTAGTCTTAATCAGTGGTGGAAGAATGCTCTCAGAACTCTTTGTCTCAATTGACCAGTTAAGTTTAATACTAAAAGACTCCTTAATAATAACAATGCGTCATTATTGTGCAATATATTTTTAAATTAAAAGTAATATAGAGGCCCTGCCCTGGTGCCCTGAACCAGCATCATGCAGGTGAGCTCCCAGGTGCCAGCCAATGGAACCACAGGTCCACATGGCTCCCTCACCCCACCGCCTTGAACCCAGAAGGGGAGGAGTTCCAGGCCCCACTCCTGCACCCTGAACCAGCTCCATGCAGAAGAGCCCGCTGGAAGCGCCGGCAGCAGCATCAGACAGCAGAACTCGGTGGTTCCACGTGGCTCCCTCACCTCATTGCCTTGGACCCAGGCGGGGGGGAGAAAAAGGCCCTGCCCCAGCACCCAGAACCAGCATCACGTAGGTAAGCCCTCTGGTGCCAGCCAGTGGAACCGCAGCTCCACGTGGCTCCCTCACCCTGCCACCTTGAACCCTGGCAGGGGGGGAACGGCAGGCCCCGCTCCTGCACTCTGAACCAGCTTCATGCAAGTGAGCCCACCGGGGGTGGCTGACAGCAACACCAGCCAGCGGAACCACACGGCTCCACAAGGTCCCTCATCCCACCACAATCCCAGGGGAGAGCACCAGCCAACAGTTCCAACCCACCGAGGTTGGCCCAGAAGAACTCCATGCACTACAGGCTCATTCAATGACCACAAAGTCTAGAACAGGACCCAAGGTGGTTTGACATAATCACCACCACACCTACTGTGAAGCAAAGACAATTCACCCCCCATAGCAGCAACCAAGGCCACTCCACAGCCAACCTCAGTGTAATAGAAGAAGCAAACCTCCTACCAAATGACCAAGCATCAGCAAAAAAAACTAGAAGCACAAACAACCAAGAAGAAATGACACCACCAAAAGGATACACTAATGCCCCAAAGTCAGACTCCATGGAACAGGGAATCCTTGAAATGTCTGAAAAAGAATTACGAGCAATGATCTTAAGAAAGCTTGAAGAAATAAAGGAAGACTCAATTAGAGAACACAATAAAACAAGAAAAAAATCCAGAATATGAAGGAGGAAATTTACAAAGAGATTAATACCATAAAAAAGAGTGTAGCAGAACTTCTAGAAATGAAAGGCTCACTCAATGAAATCAAAACCACAATTGAGAGCTTGAGCAGCAGGGTAGAGCAAGCAGAAGAAAAAATTTCAGAGCTTGAAAATGGTCTTTTTGAAATAAGTCAGGCAGACAAAAAAAGGAAAAAAGAATTTAAAATAATGAGGAAAATCTATAAGAGATAGCAGACAACCTCAAGCACTCTACCATCCGAATTATGGGTATTCCTGAAGGGCAGGAGAAAGGAAAAGGTATCAAAAACCTACTCAAGGAAATAGTAAAAGAAAACTTCCCAGGTGTAGGGCAAGATACAGACCTTCAGATTCAGGAAGCTCAAAGGTCCCCAAACAGATTCAAACCAAAAAGATCCTCCCCAAGACATATCATAGTTAAATTTGCAAATCTCAAAGACAAAGAGAGAATTCTACAAGCAGCAAGAGAAAAGCGTCAGGTCACGTGTATGGGAACACCCATCAAACTAACAGGAGACTTCTCAACTGAAACCCTACAGGCCAGAAGAAAGAAGAATGATATATTCAAAATACTAAAAGAAAAAAACTTCTAGCCAAGAATTCTTTACCCAGTAAGGGTCTCCTTCGAAATGAGGGAGAAATAGTGTATTTCCCAGATAAACAAAAGTTGTAGGAGTTCACCACCACACGACCAGCCCTGCAAGAAATTCTCACAGGAGTCATTTATCTGGAATCTGAATAATGGTGACCATCATCACAAATACACAAGCAAGAGTAAAACCCAGAGTTTAAACAAAAATGCCAGCAAGAAAGAGGAAGAAGCTGAATCAATCCACCTTAAATTCCCAACACACATTGAAGAAGAAAAATAAAAGGGGAAATAATAATCAAAAGATATTTAAACCACCTAAACAAGTAGAAATTAAATGACAGGAATTAAACAACACTTCTCAATAACTACTCTGAATGTGAATGGACTAAACTCCCCATTCAAAAGACACAGACTAACTGACTGGATTAAAAAGCTAGACCCAAGTATATGATGTCTTCAAGAGACCCACCTCACCTGTAAAGACACTCACAGACTAAAAGTGAAGGAATGGAAAAAGATATACCATGCAAATGGAAACCAAAAATGAGCAGGAATACCTATTCTTATATCGGACAAAATAGACTTTAAACCAAAAAAAGTGAAAAAAGGCAAAGAAGGTCATTATATAATGATAAAGGGAACTATCCAGCTAGAATACATAACAATCATAAACACGTATGCACCCAATACCAGAGCACCCAGATATATTAAGCAAATACTCTTAGACCTACAGGAGATAGGAACTAATACATTAGTAGTGTGTGATCTGAGCACTCAGTATAGGACAGGACTTCCAGGAAACAAGTCCACAAAGAGACACAGGATTTAATCTACACCCTAGACCAACTGGACTTGGTGGATATATGGAACATTTCACCCAACAACTAAAGAATACACTTTCTTCTCATCAGCTCATGGTACATTCTCCAGGACAGACTACATATTAGGTCACAAATCTAGTTTCAGCAAATTTTTAAAAACTGAAATCATTCCAACAATCTTTTCAGACGACAATGGACTAAAACTGGAGATAAACAATATGCAAATCACTGGAAGCTATACAGATGCATGGGAAATAAATAATAGGCTCCTGAATGACCTATGGGTCCAAGAAGAAATTAATCAGGATTCAAAAAATTTCTAGAAACTTATGAAAATAAAGATACATCATACCAAAATTTGTGGGATACTGCAAAAGCAGTAATAAGAGGCAAATTTATTGCAGTAAATGCTTATATCAAAAAAATGGAAAGACTCCAAATAAATGACCTAATGCTATGCCTCAAAGAACTTGAAAAACAACAACAATACAAACCTAAAGGCAGTAGACAGAAAGAAATAATTAAGATCAGAGCAGAACTAAATGAAATAGAGACCCGAAAAACAATAGAAAAGATCAACAAAACTAAAAATTGGTTTTTCGTGAAGATAAACAAAATAGACACACCATTAGCTAGATTAGCAAAAAAAAAAAAAAAAAAAAGGAGAGAGAAGACCCAAATAACAAAAATCAGAAATGAAAAGGGAGACATTACAACTGACACCACAGAAATACAAAGAATCATTAGAGACTATTATAAACAACTGTATGACAACAAATTTGAAAATCTGGAAGATATGATTAAGTTTTTAGACACATATAAATTACCAAGACTGAACCAAGAAGAGATAGAAAACCTGAACAGACCAATAACAAGCAAGGAGTTTGAAGCGGTAATTAGCAATCTTCTAACAAATAAAAGTCCGGGTCCAGATGGCTTTACAGCTGAATTCTATCAAACTGTTAAAGAGGAGTTAATACCAATTCTCATGAAACTGTTCCAAACAATTGAAACAGATACTACTCTCCCAAACTCATTCCATAAGGCCAACATAACTCTGATACCAAAACCAGATAAAGACACAACAAAAAAAAAAATTACAGGCCAATAACCTTGATGAACCTAGATGCTAAAATCCTCAACAAAATATTAGCAATCAGCATACACCAACACATTAAAAAATTTATACACTGTGATCAAGTGGGATTCATCCCAGGGATGCAAGGATGGTTCAACATACGAAAGTCAATAAATGTGATACATCACATCTACAAGCTCAAAGACAAAGACCATATGATCATCTCAATAGATGCTGAAAATCACTTGAAAAAATTAAACATTCCTGTATGATAAAGACTCTCAACAAATTAGGTAGAGAAGGAAAGTATCTCAACACAATAAAAGCCATTTATGACAAGCCCACTGCCAGTATTATTCTGAATGGGGAAAAATTGAAGGCCTTCCCCTTAAGGACAGGAACAGGACAAGGATGTCCACTTTCACCACTTCTATTCAACATAGTATTGGAATTATTAGAGCAATCAGGCAAGAGAAAAATGAAGGGCATCCAAATTGAAAAAGATGAAGTCAAACTGTCCCTGTTCACAGATGACATGATACTGTATATATAGAAATGCCTATAACCTCTACCAAGAAATTCCTAGAATTGATAAACAATTTCAGTAAAATTGCAGAATACAAAATCAATATCAAAAAAATTAGTAGCATTCTTATACACCAACAACGAACTAGCAGAAAAAGAAATCATGAAAACAAGTCTATTTACTATAGTCACCAAAAGAATAAAATACCTAGAAATAAATTTAACCCAGGAGGCAGAAGATCTCTACAATGAGAACTACAAAATACTGATGAAAGAAATTAAAGAGGACACCAAAAGATGGAAAGACATTCCACACTCATGAATTGGAAGAATTAATGTTGTGAAAATGTCCATATTGCTTTTCAAGATGGCGGCGGCTGCGGCGGCTGGCGCGGAGTAGCTGAGGTGGAAAAGGTGGCCACTGGGCCTCAGGCAGCCGGGAAACTTGTTGACCTTCCTCTCGCCATCTCTTAAGGGAGGACTGCTGCTGCTGACCGGTCGTGGGGGGTGACCGCCACTTTGCCCCCGGCAGGAAAGGCTGCCTCATTTACAGACAATAGCTTTGAAGTGTGGAGCAGGAAAAGAACTGTTTCTTAGCTGCAAAAGTGAGTCTCGAAACAGGGAACACGGCGCCAGGGCTGCTGTGGATGCAGCCAGGATCCCGGAGGCCGGGGCCGCGCTGAAGGCGGCCAGCTGCCCTATTCAGGATTCGAGGTTTCAGACCGGCATTAAAGAAGATTCCTGGGAGCGCCCGAGCCGCGCTGCGACTGAACAGCCCAAGGCGGCAGCGGCCGAGAACTGGGAAAGGCGGCAAACCAGAGACAGAGAGCGAGCACCCGACCTGGCACAGCACTGTGAGTGATCCCTGGCACAGCTCTGTTCGGGGGGTGGATGCCCACGCGGCTCCCGCCTGCACCACCAGGCCACTCACCGCCCGGTGCTGCCTCCATTTTCCCAGGTGCGGGCAGCTCCGCCCTGCTCGGCCATCACTGAGCCCTCCCACTTGCTTGGCCTGGCGCGGGGGCCTCCGCTCCCACTCCCTCCGCGGTTCTCTGGCGGGGCTGGTGGAGGGGGTGTCCCGGGCCAGTGTCGGGACGGCAAGGAAGTACGGGCGGGCCAACTGTCACTCCACCATACCCTGGACTCCGGCCCCAGGTAAACTCCCTGTTACTGGGAGGCAGATACCATCTCTGCGGCCACCAGTTTGGAAAAAAGCCTAACGAATGTCTGGTTGGGAATAGTGTGGTAGGAGAGTTCCCAGGTCTGCTTGAACCTGCCGGAGACCAGGCTGCAGGTGGGCGCTAGACTCGGTTTATACTGGGGGGATACAAAGGTGAACAAGACCCGAGAAAGATCTACATAGTGCTACAAAGGCACCCAGAGAGACCAGTCGTCTGTGCCCAGCAGAAACCTGGTAGACTTCCTGGGCGAGGCGGTCCCGAGCAGGGTCTTGAAGGCCCAGCTGATAGACGAGGGGTGCAGAAGACAGGCCCCAGCCCAGCACAGTGCGCACAGAGTGGGGAGACGTGCGGCCAGGGAGGGGGAGACTCGACAGAAACCACACACCCAGTGGGGTCGCCACTGCACGATCTAACAGCCTGGGCCAGAGCACACGGAACAGGGAGAAGTCCTGCACAGGAAGTGAAAGCTCAACAGAGATCACACACCCTGGGGTACGTGATCCACCAGCCCAGCAGAGTCCAAGCTGACCAGAAAGGTGGCTCCCCGGAGAAACCCAAGACCTGAGACAACCACACACACAAGGCACTAGAGGCCAACTGAGCAGTCATGGAGGGAGCCATACCAAATTGGCAACCACAGCAACATCCTAGTTAGTCATTAGTCTCAAACCAGTGAACTGTGAAACCCCCGGCCACAATGAATAAACACCAAAAAAAAGATACCAGAAATACAAAAAATCAAGAAACTACACCACCAAAAGTTAATAAATCTCAAACTCTAGATCCTATAGAACAAGAAGCCCTTGAAATGACTGACAAGGAATTTCGAGTGATAATTCTAAGGAAACTGAATGAGATACAAGAAAACTCAGCTAGATATCATGATGAAATGAGGAAAAGTATACAGGATCTGAAAGAGGAAATGTACAAGGAAATCAATGTCCTGAAAAAAGATGTAACAGAACTTGCTGAACTGAAGAAGTTATTCAACGAAATAAAAAACACAACGGAGAGTTTAACCAGCAGGCTTGTCAAAGTTGAAGAGAGAACCTCTGAACTTGAAGATGGGCTGTTTGAAATAACACAAGCAGACAAAAAGAAAGAAAAAAGAATCAAGGACATTGAAGAAAATCTGAGAGAGATATCAGACAACCATAAGCGATCAAATATCCGAGTCATGGGTATTCCAGAAGGGGAGGAAAATGGAGATTCCATTGAAAACATATTCAACAAAATAGTGGCAGAAAACTTCCCAGGTATAGGAAAAATCACAGATCTTCAGATCCAGGAAGCTCAACGATCTCCAAATGTATTCAACCCAAAAAGACCTTCTCCAAGACATGTCATAGTCAAATTGGCAAAACTCAGAGATAAAGAGAGAATCATAAAAGCTGCAAGAGAGAAGCGTCAAATCACCTATAAGGGAGCCCCAATCAGGATAACATCAGACTTTTCATCACAAACCCTAAAAGCTAGAAAGGAATGGGATGATATTTTCAAAATACTAAAAGACAAAGATTGCCAGCCAAGAATACTCTACCCTGCAAGGCTATCCTTCCGAAATGAGGGGCAAATAGTATATTTCTCAGACAAACAAAAACTGCGGGAGTTCACTACCACAAGACCACCCTTACAAGAAATCCTCAAGGGAGTACTGGGTTTCGTTCCTGAAAAATAACTACCACTACCATAAAAACCCAAGAAAAATCTAAACCCGCTAGTATAATAAAAATGGCATTCATGAAGAGAAAACAAGCTAACAAAAACACTATCTACAACCTAAGGAACCAACAAACACAGAAAACAAACAGTAAATCAGAAAGCAAGGAACAAAAGACACCTAAGACAACCAAACAACCAATAAAATGCTAGGAATAAATCAACACCTTTCAATAACAACTCTTAATGTAAAAGGCTTAAATTCCCCAATTAAAAGACACAGACTGGCCGACTGGATCAAAAAGCAGGACCCAACTATATGCTGCCTACAAGAGACCCACCTCACCCATAAAGATTCACATAGACTAAGAGTGAAAGGATGGAAAAAGATTTACCAAGCAAACAGAAAAGAAAAACGAGCTGGAGTAGCTATTCTTATATCAGACAAAATAGATTTTAAACTAAAAACCATAAAAAGAGACAATGAGGGACACTACTTAATGATAAAAGGACTGATCCATCAAGAAGACATAACAATCATAAATATGTATGCACCCAATGTTGGAGCAGCCAGATTTATAAAAGAAACTCTATTAGACCTAAAGAAGGAAATAGACACTAATACCATAATAGCAGGGGACCTGAACACCCCACTGTCAATATTAGACAGATCATCTAGGCAAAGAATCAGTAGAGAAACACAAGATCTAAACAATACTCTAGACCAATTGGAATTGGCAGACATCTACAGAACATTCCACCCAACAGCCTCAGAATATTCATTCTTCTCAGCAGCACATGGATCATTCTCCAGGATAGATCACATATTAGGTCACAAATCAAGTCTCAATAAATTCAAAAAAATTGCAATTATCCCATGTATCTTCTCAGACCACAATGGATTAAAACTAGAAATTAATAACAAACGAAACTCTGGAAACTATACAAACACATGGAAATTAAACTGCATTCTACTTAATGACATATGGGTCCAAGAAGAAATCAAGCAGGAAATCAAAAAATTTCTTGAAACTAATGAAAACAATGATACATCATACCAAAACCTGTGGGATACTGCAAAAGCAGTATTGAGGGGAAAATTTATTGCATTAAACGCTCACTTCAGAAGAATAGAAAGATGGCAAATGAACAACCTAACACTTCACCTTAAAGAACTAGAAAAACAAGAACAATCCAAACCTAAAGTTAGCAGACGGAAAGAAATCATTAAGATCAGAGCAGAACTGAATGAAATTGAAAACCAAAAAACAATTCAAAAGATCAACGAATCAAAAAGTTGGTTTTTTGAAAAGATAAATAAAATTGACAAACCATTAGCATGGCTAACAAAAAAAAGAAGAGAGAAGACTCAAATAACAAAAATTAGAAATGAAAAAGGCGATCTTACAACTGATTCATCTGAAATACAAGGAATCATTCGAGACTACTATAAACAACTATACGCCAACAAATTTGAAAATCTGGAGGAAATGGATAAATTTCTGGACACACACAAGCTCCCAAAACTGAACCACGAAGACGTAGAAAATTTGAACAGACCAATAACAATAAAGGAGATTGAAGCTGTTATCAGAAGGCTCCCAACAAAGAAAAGCCCAGGACCAGATGGATTCACAGCAGAATTTTACCAAACATTCAAACAGGAATTGACACCGATTCTTTACAAACTATTCCAAAAGATTGAAACGGACGCAAATCTCCCAAACTCATTCTATGAAGCAAATATCATCCTGATACCAAAACCAGGTAAAGATATAACCGAAAAAGAAAACTACAGCCCGATATCCTTGATGAATATAGATGCAAAAATCCTCACTAAATTACTAGCAAACAGAATACAGCAACACATACGTAAAATTATTCATCACGATCAAGTGGGATTCATCCCAGGGATGCAAGGTTGCTTCAACATACGCAAATCAATAAATGTGATACACCATATTAATAAACTAAAACACAAGGACCATATGATCATCTCTATAGATGCTGAAAAAGCATTTGATAAAGTTCAGCACTCATTCATGACAAAGACCCTCTATAAGTTAGGTATAGAGGGAAAGTATCTCAACATAATTAAAGCCATATATGCCAAACCCACAGCCAATATCATCCTGAATGGGGAAAAGCTGAAAGCTTTTCCTTTAAGAACAGGAACTAGACAAGGATGCCCACTCTCACCACTCCTATTCAACATAGTGTTGGAAGTACTAGCCAGAGCAATCAGTGAAGAGAAGGAAATAAAGGGCATTCAGATTGGAAAAGATGAAGTCAAACTGTCCCTGTTTGCAGATGACATGATCCTATATATCGAACAGCCTAAAACCTCTACAAAAAAACTGCTGGAATTGATAAATGATTTCAGCACAGTAGCAGGATACAAAATCAACACACAAAAATCAGTAGCATTTCTTTTCTCCAATAGTGAACATGCAGAAAGAGAAATCAAGAAAGCCTGCCCATTTACAATAGCCACCAAAAAAATAAAATACTTAGGAATTGAGTTAACCAAGGAGGTGAAAAATCTCTATAATGAGAACTACAAACCACTGCTGAGAGAAATTAGAGAGGATACAAGAAGATGGAAAGATATCCCATGCTCTTGGATTGGAAGAATCAACATAGTGAAAATGTCCATACTACCCAAAGTGATATACAAATTCAATGCAATCCCCATCAAAATTCCAAAGACATTTTTCTCAGAAATGGAAAAAACTATCCAGACATTTATATGGAACAATAAAAGACCACGCATAGCCAAAGCAATGCTGAGCAAAAAAAATAAAGCTGGAGGCATAACACTACCTGACTTTAAGCTATACTACAAAGCTATAATAACCAAAACAGTATGGTACTGGCATAAAAACAGACACACTGACCAATGGAATAGAATAGAGAATCCAGAAATCAACCCACACACTTACTGTCAGCTGATCTTTGACAAAGGCACCAAGCCTATTCAGTGGCGAAGGGACTGCCTCTTCAGCAAATGGTGCTGGAATAACTGGATATCCATATGCAGGAGAATGAAACTAGATCCATACCTCTCGCCGTATACTAAAATCAACTCAAAATGGATTAAGGATTTAAATATACACCCTGAAACAATAAAACTTCTTAAAGAAAACATAGGAGAAACACTTCAGGAAATAGGACTGGGCACAGACTTCATGAATACGACCCCAAAAGCACGGGCAACCAAAGGAAAAATAAACAAATGGGATTATATCAAACTAAAAAGCTTCTGCACAGCAAAAGAAACAATTAACAGAGTTCAAAGACAACCAACAGAGTGGGAGAAAATATTTGCAAAATATATATCTGACAAAGGATTAATATCCAGAATATATAAGGAACTTAAACAACTGTACAAGAAGAAAACAAGCAACCCAATTAAAAAATGGGCAAAAGAGCTAAGTAGGCATTTCTCTAAGGAAGATATACAAATGGCCAACAGACATATGAAAAAATGCTCAACATCACTCAGCATCCGGGAAATGCAAATCAAAACCACATTGAGATACCATCTAACTCCAGTTAGGATGGCTAAAATCCAAAAGACTATGAACGATAAATGCTGGCGAGGCTGCGGAGAAAAAGGAACTCTCATACATTGTTGGTGGGACTGCAAAATGGTGCAGCCTCTATGGAAAATGGTATGGAGGTTCCTCAAACAATTGCAGATAGATCTACCATACGACCCAGCTATCCCACTGTTGGGAATATACCCAGAGGAATGGAAATCATCAAGTCGAAGGTATACCTGTTTCCCAATGTTTATCGCAGCACTCTTTACAATAGCCAAGAGTTGGAACCAGCCCGAATGCCCATCATCGGATGAGTGGATAAGGAAAATGTGGTACATCTACACAATGGAATACTACTCAGCTATAAAAACGAATGAAATACTGCCATTTGCAACAACATGGATGGACCTTGAGAGAATTATATTAAGTGAAACAAGTCAGGCACAGAAAGAGAAATACCACATGTTCTCACTTATTGGTGGGAGCTAAAAATTAATATATAAATTCACACACACACACACACACACACACACACACACACAAACCGGGGAGGGGGGGGGAAGAAGATATAACAACTACAATTATTTGAAGTTGATATGACAAGCAAACAGAAAGGACATTGTTGGGGGGGAGGGGGGGAGGGAGAAGGGAGGGAGGTTTTGGTGATGGGGAGCAATAATCAGCCACAATGTATATCGACAAAATAAAATTTAAAAAAAAATAAATTAAAATTAAAATTAAAAAAAAAAAAAGAAAAAGAAAATGTCCATATTACCCAAAGTGATCTACAGATTCAATGCAATCCCCATCAAAACACCAATGATATTCTTCATGAAAATAGAAAAAACAATCCTAACATTCATATGTAAGAGCAAAAGACCTCAAATAGCAAAGCAATCCTGAGAAAAAAAATAAAGCCAGAAGCATTACACTACCTGACTTCAAGCAATAGTACAAAGCTATAGTAAACAAAACAGCATGGTCCTGGCATAAAAACAGACTCATGGACCAATGGAGCAGAATAGAGAACCCAGAAATCAACCCAAGGACTTACAGCCAATTGATCTTTGAGAAAGGCATCAAAAACATACTTTGGGGATAGGACACCATATAAGACCTGAAATTATACAACTCCCTGAAGAAAACATAGGGGAATCACTTCAGGATGTAGTACTGGGCAAAGAATTTATGAACAAGACCCCCAAAAGCACAGACAACAAGAGGCATCATGCAATATTTGTCCTTCTGTGTCTGACCTGTTTTACTTAGCATAATGTCCTCCAGGTCTATCCATGTTTCCAAAAATGGAAAGACTGTCTTCTTTTTAAAGGATGAGTAATATTCCATTGTATGTATAGACCACATTTTCTTTATCTACTCATTCATCCATCAGTGAATACTTAGGTCCACATCTTGGCTATTGTAAATAATGCTGCCATGAACATGAGTGCAGATATCTCTTTGAGACCCTGACATCAATTCCTTTGGATATATACTCAGAAAAGAGATTGTTGGATCAAATGGTAATTCTATTTTTAATATTTTTAAGGAATCTTCATACTGTTTTCCACAGTGAATGAGCCATCACCTAAATTTTTGAAGGATATTTTCACAATATAGGATCTTGGATTTGCAGTTAGTTTTTTTCTGTACTTTGAAGTTATCATTCAATTATGTTCATGTTTCCCCTGCTTTGTTGAAAAATCAGTTCTCGATATTATCATTGCTCTTTTTGAAGGCCATATATCTCTTTTTTTCTGATGCTTTCAACACTTTTTCGTTGTTTTTGGTTTTTGCAAGTTTTGTGATTCACCTCAGGGTAGTTTTCCTTATATTTATTCTTATCAGGATTTGTAGTACTTCCTGAATACATGGATTGATGTCTTCCATCGATTTAATTCCTAGCCAATATCTCTTCAATTTATATCTCAATATCTTCAAGTTAAATCAATATCTCTTCTTCTCCTCTGTTCTGTATTCTCTCTCCTTCTGGGACTCCAGTGACACATAAGTAAGAATTTTCCACTAAATCTCTCTTACACTCTTCTATACATTTTCTATTCTTTTGCCTCTTCATGTTTCAATTTGGATATTTTCTTCTGACCTATGTTCCAGTTGACTATTTCTCTTTATTTCATAAATTACATATTTCCCTTTCTAATTGGCCAAGAAGAAAAGTATTCTCCTTTTCCTTCTCAGTCTCACTCTCCTCCTCCTCCTTTTCAAGTGTAAAAGGAAAGAGGGGTTTCTGAAGAAGAATGTACTACGCAAATATTTTTTAAAGATTCTAGGTGTTGAACTTCTGCATGACAGGGATTTGTTAAACCACTAAATTCATTTTTTTAGATATATATTAGATTTCCCATTTTCATTTCTCCAAGTTATGTAACTATTTCAAAGTTGAATCTGATTTCTAGAACAAGCATATATATCACATTGAAATCACTCAACATCATACTGACATTAGTATTCCTTAAACACATTCAGGCATGAGATTAATGAATTCAAATTAATTTCATAGGGCTCTAAATAGAAGTAGCTTTCTTATAACTGTAGTGGGCCCTTAAAATTCATGACTAATGCATAAACAAGAAATCAGAAGAATCTGATCAAAAATATCTGCAAAATGCCAGAATTCCCAGAAAGAAATAATCTCTCATCCTATAGTTATATGTATACTATTATTTAAAATAAGATATTTTAATTTAAAAATGATTCATATAATTTTATAACACTCCATTACTTCATTACTTCTCCTCCCATATTAGTTTAGAATGTAGTTCTTCCATTGATTCATTGGCCTTTAGTATTCATTATGATGGTGTATCTCTATTTTATGAAACAGACACAAGCATCTGTAAATTGGGAATAACTTTTGGACATTCCCAATCTTAACCAGAATTAAACTTCTAGTGTACAATTTATGGGCTTACCTTCTCATTATTAAACAACTTAGCACAGTCATCTTCTCTGCCCTATAGTTTATAAAAGTAGACAATGTAAAAGTCTTTCTTAATGTTACAATTTCATACATTATGCTATAAGAAATAAGCCAGTCACAAAAAGACAAATATTGTATTATTCCACTTATATGAGGTATATGCAGTAGTCAAATTCATAGATACAGGTAGTAGAATCATCATTACCAGGGGGTGGGAAGAGAGAGAAAAGGGAAAATGCTGTTTAGGTGCATAGAGTCTCATATTTGAAAGATGAAAAAGTTCTGGTGATCTCTCTCACAAAAGTGTGAATATTTTTAACACTAATGGACTATACACTTTAAAATGGTAATGATGTTTAAAAAATAGTTGCAAGTTATATCCACATTAAGATTATGATCTTTGAGTTCCCTGTATATTCTGGATATTAATCTCTTGTCAGATGCATAGTTTGCAAATATTTTCTCCCCTTCTGTAGGTTGTCTTTGTGCTCAGTTAAACATTGTTTTTGCTATTCAGAGGCTTTTCAATTTGATATCATCCCAATTGTTTATTTTTTCTTTGTTGCCTGTGCTTTTGGGGCCTTGTTCATAAAGCCTTTGCCCAGTCCTACTTCCTGAAGTATTTCCCTTATGTTTTCTTTCATTATTTTGATAGTTCAGGTTTTACATACAAGTCTTTAAACCATTTTGAGCTGATTTTGGTATATGGTGAGAGGTATAGGTCTAGTTTCATTCTTCTACATATGGATGTCTAGGTTTCCCAGCACCACTTGTAGAAGAGGCAGTCCCTTCCCCAATGTATTCTACTATTCCTTTGTCAAATATCAGTTGTTTGTAAGTATGTAGGTTGATTTCTGAGTTTTCTATTTTGCTCCATTGGTGTGAGTGTTTTTATGACAGTACCATACTGATTTGGTTAATATAGCTTTGTAGTATCATTTGAAGTCAGGGAGTATAACGCCCCTGGCTTTACTTTTTTGCTCAGGATTGCTTTGGCTATTAGGTGTCTTTTGTCCATTGACAGATGACTGGATAAGGAAAATGTGGTGTGTGTGTGTGTATATATATATATATATATATATATATATATATATACACACCCACACAATGGAATACTACTCTGCCATAAAAAAGAATGAAATTTTGCCATTCATAGCAGCATGGATGAACTTAGAGAAAATTGTTAAGTGAAATAAGCCTGATACAGAAAGAGAAATCCCAATTTTCTCACTCATAAATGATAGCTGGAAAAAAAATAAGAAACGAAGAAAGATACAATCACAATAATTCCTTGAACTTTCAGAAGGAGAGAACAGAACTGAGACCACCAGATGTGGGAAAGGGGCAGGGGGAGGGGGTTAGAAAGAAATTGGTAAAGGGCCACAAAAAATGTTTACATTGTGCAGTGATAAAAAAATAAATTAAAATAATTCTTTAAAAGAATATAATATTTTCTGACTTATGAATTTATTTTCTAATTGAAATGTATTGATCATACATATTTGTGGGGTACAGAATTATATTTTAATATATGTATATAGTGTGCAATGATCAAATCAGGGTAGTTAGAAATTCATCATCACAAAAATTTATTGTTTCTTTGTGATAAGAACATTTGAGCTCCTCTTATCTAGCCATTAGAGAACATATAATAAATTATTCTTAGTTATAGATATCTAGCACAACTATCCACCACTAAAACTTATTTTTTCTGTCTAGCTGTAATTTTGTGTCCATTAGCCAAGCTCTCCATAATCCCTGTCCCTTTCCCCTCTCCAGGTTCTAGTAGATACAATTCTACTCTCTACAAGAATGTAATCTCACCACACTGATCATTTCGGAAGACAATTAGTTTATCTAATGATATTCCAATAAGCAAAATTATCAGAATAATATTACCAAAAAAAATCTGCTTTTAACGACAGTGGAGTATAATTTTAAAGGACTAGGATGTCAATACCTTCTATTATTTTCACATTTTCAGAGACAACTGGTAATAAGAAGTCACTTTCCCAGAAGCATCATGTAGTTGAAGCAATTAGGTTTCTCATTTTAAAAACATGTTAAAGACACAGTGGAAAATAAGGCAGGATAAATCATTTCCAGCCAATGTTTACAGGGGTTGCAAACGCACCTCTAGGAATAGAGCAATATTGCCCAAATAACATTCTTTATCTTTGCATTAAGTGATAGCCAGAAAGCCTATAAGAACTAATACCTAAATCATAAGTAAATAATTCCATTGATGTAAAAGCTCTTTCAAAGAATACAAAAAAATCACTATCATTAAAAGGCTGCTAAAGAATGCTAATTCCATTATAGGAAAAACTTACTACTATTATTCCTTTTTGACAAATTAATGCATTTCTGGGAAACTGTAACAGCTTTTGTATTGGTTTTGGATCCTTATTTTCTACTCTTTTGTCTTCCTACCAGGTCATGCTCCAACAGAGGATGGGAGGAGGGAGAAAATAGAAATTAGGAGGGGGAAAAGGGAAATTCTACCACGTTAAGAAAAAGTTTTAAGGATTTTAGAATACTGGAAGGACATTTTCTATGAGAATAATAGTATTTCTGATGTGAGGTGAAGTTTCTGCTTCAAAAGATGGCAATACAGTGAGATAATGGTAACCACCTAAACTAGAAATTGTTTGCAGAAAACTATACAGATCGAGGAGAAAATGGAAAACCAAAAAAAACAAAAAAAAAAACATGCTGTCATCATAACTGGAAGACAGAAAATACTTCAAACATCAAATTACCTGTAAGATTCCATGCTCTTGGATTGAAAGAATTAACATTGTGCAGATGTCTATACTACCCAAAGTGATCTACAGATTCAATGCAATCACCATCAAAATACCAATAAGTTTCTTCACAGAAATGGAAAAAACAATCTCAACATTCATATTGAACAACAAAAGATCCTGAATAGCCAAAGAAATCCTGAGCAAAAAACATAAAGCTGGAGGCATAACACTACCTGATTTAAAATTATATTACCAAGCTATAGTAACCAAAACATCACAGTACTGGCATAAAAATAGACACTTCGATCAGTGGAGAAGAATAGAGAACCCAGAAATTACCCCTCAGTCTTACAGTTATCTGATACTTGACAAAGGGAACAAAAACGTACATTGGGGAAAAGACTGCCTCCTCAATAAATGGTGGTGGGAAACTTGGATATCCATATGCAGAAGAATGAAACTAGTCATACATCTCTCACCATATACTAAAATCAACTCAAAATGAAGTAAAGACTTAAGTATAAGACCACAAACTGTAAAATTACTAGGGGAAAATACAGGTGAAACACTTCAGGGACTAGGTCTATGCACAGACTTTATGAACATGAGCCCAAAAGCACAAGCAACAACAACAAAAAATAAGCAAATGCGACTATATCAAACTAAAAAGCTTCTGCATGGCAAAGGAAACAATCAACAGAATGAAACAACCACCTACAGAGTGGGAGAAAATTTTTGCTAACTATGCATCCAACAAGGGATTAATATCCATAATATACAAGGAACTCAAGCAATTATACAGTAAAAAAACAAATAACCCGGTTTTAAAAAGGGGCAAAGGAACTGAATAGACATTTTCCAAAGGAAGACATACTAATGACCAACAGGTACATGAAAAAAATGCTCAACATCACTAGTCATCAGGGAAATGCAAATTAAAACCACACTGAGCTATCACCTCACCCCAGTTCGACTGGTATAATAAAAATGGTGGAGAATAACAAATGCTGATGAGGGTGTGGAGAGAAGGGAACGCTCTCACACTGTCGGTGGGACTGTAAATTAGTACAACCACTATGGAAAATAGTATATAGGTTTCTCAAACAACTACAGATAGATCTTCCATATGATCCAGCAATCTCACTTCTGGGTATATACCCAAAGGAATGGAAATCATCATGTTGAAGGGATACCTGCACTCCCATGTTCATCGCAGCTCTGTTCACTATAGCCAAGATATGGAACCAACCTAAATGTCCATCAATGGATGATTGGATAAGGAAACTGTGGTATATATACACCATGGAATACTACTCAGCCATAAAAAAGAATGAAATTCTCCCATTTGCAACAACATGGATGAGCTTGTGGAAACAAGTTGAGTGAAATAAGCAAAGCATAGAGGGATAAATACTGTATGTACCCTCTTATGAGTGGGTGCTAAGAGATAAAGAAAGGAAAGAAAGACCACAGCAGTGCATTGTACTTGCACAGGGAGAGAACATACAAAGGGATACAAAGTGGAATGGCGAAAGGGGAATGGGGAGGGAGGTCAAGGATAATTGGGTGGAGGGCATGGGGTATAATCACAGTTCGTGGTCATGGACATGCTGCCAGTATGGATCTGGCCATCACATCTTAGGCATGAGTGGTGACAATTTGCTTTGTACCCCATGAATATTCATAACCAATAAAAAAACATAAAAAAATTACCTGTAAGTAAGAAAATGAATTAAATACCAATTTCCAGTGAAGCTATCTTCCAAGCTTTCCCAACAAGGATTTTCAGAAAGCTATGGTGATCCAGAAAAACTGCAGACGAAAGAAGTGGACAACAAAAAACCTAATATTGTACTAAAACCATCATAAGACAGACAAAGCTCAACCTAATTACAAAAACACTGGGAGACCACATGTATCAGAGCAGTGCCTACAGGGAAGGAACTTAAAAATTCATGGGATATGAGGTGGCTGTCTCAGAAAGGTAAAGCTTCTGGGAGAAAAGAGTGGAAATGAAAAAAGACATACCCTTTGAAGACTGGATAGTGACAGGAAAAAGAAACAAGAAAAACAAATTCAGAATACTGAAAGACAAAAAGAAATCAAAAACGAAATGGCACACAACCCTTGCCAACCTACCTCCAACCCTTCGCCAGAAAACCAACCATTATGTAAACCGCATTTCCCATACTGAGAGATGATGGCACTTCTAAAGTAGGAATCTTGTAAACTTCTCTAAAGCACCACACCTGACAATGAACTGTATGTACACAATACACACGAGCAATTTTCATCTATACAAAGCTAATAAGAAGCTAGTCAGATTTAAAACAAAATATTTTAACTTATAAAAATTCTCTCCTAAAAAGGAACAGCTTGAAACAAGAAAACTGTAGCACAACACTGAAAACTGAATTAAATATTCTTAAACAAGCATTTTAGGATTTGGAAAAATTCTTTGAATCAGCACATTTTAAACCCAGGAATACAAATGGGCCAAAAAGGGAATTAAAGGAATTTTTATTGAACTCCAAAAATAAATGGAATAGAAGACAAAATTATATCAGAGAGACTAAATTATAGAGTGCCCAAGAGAGAGCAGATTCAAATGTAAATATAAGGGGCATTGAAGAAAGGAAAGGAAACAGGCAAGAGAATAAAAATGAGATCAAGAAAGCAGTCACAATGGACAGAGGAAAAGTGGTGGAAATAGAACACATGCAAAACAAAAAAACAAAAACAAAAAAAAGTCTACCACATGTATAATTGGAATCCCTAAAATGGAAAAGAAAAGGAAAAAGAGTGAATATTTTTTAAAAAATAAGTCTCCCCAAACTTCCCCAAATTAAAAGACCTGAATATACCATAAAAAGGGTTCACTGGGTACCTGGGCAAACAGACCCAGAATGATCAACTCCAAGACATATTCTAGTAAAATTATTATAAGAATTTTTTGAACTGAAGAAAACAATTAGCATTTCCTCTAGGCAAAGATTAACTTACAAGAAAACTTTGCTATTCAAAATCAGACCAACCAAACCAAACCAACTTGGTAAAACATTCTGGTGTCGAAGTTGTAAGGAAACAGAACCTCTCATTTCCATGAAGCTAGGATCCTCTTAGTCTTTTAGGTGCCAACTCTGATGTCACCTCCTCAGACTGGCTTTCCTTGACTACCCAACTCAAAGAATCTGAAAATGTCTTGTTCATTTGTTTATTTTTGTTTCTTAAAATAAGCTCACTGGAGGCAGGGAACTTATTGGTCTTTTTTCTTTTTCTTTTTTTTAACATGATTTACTTGTACATTTTTGTGGGGCACAGTGTGTTGTTTCAATACTTCACAGTGATTCACTTAGAGTAGATAGCATAGTTTTGCACCCATTAGTCCCCTGTTTCTTCTCCCCCACACCCCTCTTCCCTCCCAGCCTCTGGTAACCATTATCCTACTCTCTAATTCTATGAGACCACTTTTTAAAAAATTTCACATATGAGTGAGATCATGTGGTATTTGTCTCTCTATACTTGAATTACTTAGTTCAGTTAACATGATGGTTTCCAGTTCCATCCATGATAGAGTTTGGAAGTGTCATCCCCCCAAAGCTTATTTGGAAATATGATCCTCGATGTGGCAGTGTTGGGAGCTGTTTAAGTCATGGGGGCAGATCCCTCATGAATAGATTGGTCCCCTGGGGGAGTGAGTAGTGAGTTCTCACTCTGTTCCTGCAAGAGCTAGTCGTTTAAAGCACCCTGGCACCTCCCCTCTCTTTCTCTCTTGCTTTCTCTCACCATGTGATCTGCTTCTACGTGCAAGCTACCCTGTCATTTTTCACCATGAGTAGAAGCGGCCTGTGGCCTGTGCCAGGTGCAGTTGTCCCAGAATTGTAAGCTAAATATACCTCTGTTGTTTATAAATTACCCAGTTTCAGGTATTCTGTTATAAGCAATGGAAACAGATAAATACAGCCCATGTGGCTGGAAATGACAGGATTGTTACACTTCTCTCTGTGTAATGGACATGCCAAAGGTTTACTCAAAGCAACATCAATGTGTTGAGAAGCCCAGAGGGTCTGTATCCCACAGAAAATGGGGACAGCCCCCATTCAAAGTTAGCTTCTGTTTTTTATTGTAAAGACAAGGAAGTTTCACAAGAAAATTCAGTTGATTAAAGCATTTCAAAGGACACAAGGACATGGGCAGTTTTATAAAACTTATCTAAAATCTAGTTTAAGCAATGGAAACTAGTGACATCAGTAAAATTAACAATGTGACAGTCCAAAGTACAATTAGTGAAAAGCTAAATTGGTCAAACAGTTTCTCCCAACAGACAGCTTGCCCCTAGCAAATATATTTTTTCACATCTTTTCCTTCAGCAATTCTTAAAATCTCCTAATGGTATTGGTATGACAACCACCTGATAGTTCTACAATCTTTAAAGTATACAATCCCACACCTAAGCAGTGATTAGAGTTGATTAGATAGGCTTTTGCCCTCTGGCTATAGGCCATTGCCTCCTACTCCGAGGGCTTTTTCCCCAGTATTTATCTAAAAAACCCTATTCTAAAAATCAAATGAGAATCAACATTATTTAATTAGAATTGATTAAATGTGCTTTTGCCCTCTATCTGTAGACTTTGGTCTCTTATCCAAGGACTTTTGCCCTATGTGTATTTACCTAAAAGCCCTATTCTAAAATCAAATGAGAATCAAGATTTCTAACCTACCACATAGGATATCATTTATTCTCATACCTGAATGGTATTCTATTGTGTATATATACCATGGTTGTTTTTATCCATTCATTCATGGTGGACACTTAGGTTGATTCCACCTTTTGACTATTATGAATATCATTGTGATGAACATGGGAGTGCAGGTGTCTTTTGTGTATTTATTTCATTTACTTTGGTTATATACCCAGTAGTGGGATAGCTAGAAATCAATAGCATTCCTATATGCCAATAACAAATTAGCTGAAGAAGAAGTCAAGAAAGTAATCCCATTCACAATAGCTCCCCCCAAAATTAAATACTTGGGAGTAAATTTAACCAAGGAGGTGAAAGACATCTACAGTGAAAACTATAAAACATTGGTGAAAAAAATTGAAGAGGACACAAATAAATGGAAAGATATCCTATGTTTATGGGTTGGAAGAATTAACATCATCAAAATTTCCATATTACCCACAGCAATCTACAGATTCAAAGCAATCCCTATCAAAATACCAATTACAGTCTTCACAGATATAGAAAAATCATCTTAAAATTAGTATGGAAAAACAAAAGATGCCACAGAGCTAAGGCAATCTTGAACAAAAAGAACAAAGTTGGAGGCATCACACTTCCTGACTTCAAAATATACTATAAAGCTATAGTAACCAAAACAGTATGGTACTGGCATAAAAATAAACAAATAGACCAATGGAACAGAATAGAGAGCTCAGAAACAAACCCACAGACTTACAGCCAACTTATTTTCAACAAAGATGCCAAGAATACACACTGGAGAAAGGACAGCCTCTTCAATAAATGGTGCTGGGAAAATGGGATACCCACACACATAAGATTGAAATTAGACCCCTATCTCCTAACTTACACAAAAATCAACTCAAAATGAATTAAAGCCTAAATTTAAGACCCAACACTATGAAACTACTAGAAGAATATGTAGGACAAACATGACATTAAATGACAGTGAGCAGCAACTTTTTGAGTGAGGCTACAAAGGCACAGGCAACAAAAGAAAAAATACACAAATGGGACTACATCAAACTAAAAAGCTTCTGCACAGACAAGGACACTATCAACAAAGTGAAGAGACAACCTACAGAATGGGAAAAAGTGTTTGCAAACCACACATCAGACAAGGGGCTAATATCCTCAATATATAAAGAACTCAAGTCCACAGCAAAAAAATAAATAACCCAATTTGAAAATGGACAAAGGACCTGAATAGACATTTTTCAGAAGAAGACATACAAATGGCCAAAAAACACATGAAAAAATGCTCAAAATCACTAATGATAAGGGAAATGCAAATTAAAACCACAGTGAGATATCATCTCACCCCAGTTAGAATGGCTTTTATCAACAAGACAGAAAATAAATGCTGGCAAGGATGTGAAGAAAAGGGAACCCTCCTACATTACTGGTAGGAGTGTAAATTGGTACAGGCATTGTAGAAAACAGTATGGAGGTTCATCAGAGAACTAAAAATAGATCTACCTTATTTGTCTTGTTAGATGCTGCATCCCCTTAATAAATGCTCAACAACTATGCAATGAATGAAGAAATAATAGATACCTAAAGGTTAAAAAAAAAAAGTCTTTAGAGAAAAAAAAATTATAGATCTAAGTTATGACAACTTTTGAAGAGAAGACAGTATTTATAAATTTTTAAAATATGGATTCTCTCATAATTCTAAGGGCAGTTTGATATATCAGCATTCTTAAGATATGTAAATGCAGAAGGAGTGAATTTCTAGTTTCTAGAGATTACCTTTAACATTCCTGTTTTAACTTACAATGGTCACTATGTAATCATAAGCCTACAGAATCAGGTATCACTGCATCTTTAGAAAACATACAGCAAGGTTATTTCTGGGTGGTGAAATTATAGATTTTTGTTTTGTTTTTTCTTTGGGATTTTGGCATTGAGCAAGATTACATAATTATCTTTGTAATTAGAAAATGGCAATAAATGTTATATTTTAAAGGGGAAAAGGGATATAAATTAGGAAGGTGCAAGAAGAATTATTTTTTGATACGAATATGTTTCATTCCAAACAGTTTACCAGCCCAAGCAGCAAAATTGCAAAGAAAAGGCAAAGTGTTTGCCTTTCAGTTACCAAATTCGATAGAGGGAGTTTTGTTGTTGTTGTTTTAAAAAATGTTTTCTCCCAATATATTTGTGTATATATGTATATATGTGTGTATATATACATATACATGTATACATGTAGGTGAGACATGTCAACTTAAGTCTGGCGGGACAAGCAGGAAAATCTAAGTGCATTAATAAACTTCTGGGGGGAGCCAAACCCAGCCACAACTAAGCAAGCTGCCGCCACCACCCCGGGACCCACCAGTATCCTGAGGTATGGAGACAGTGGAAGCCAAACCCAGCAACAACCAGGTAAACAGCACACCAAAAACACCATTTCCACACAGGTAGTCCCCACCATAGTAACCACAATTGCCATGGCTGCCACAAAAGCGGCTCATCTCTATAGTAGCAGTCACAGCCACCGTGCAGATGGCACACCAGACTCTCAAATGCATTGACATGAGGATAGTTACCAGTGGAGACCAAAAAGAAAATGAAAAGAAGAGGTCCCCTCTCTCTCCACAAAGCACACTCCAGAGTAATAGAAGAAGCATCTGATTCATGATAATAGGGGAGGACATGATCACACCTGTCTCAGTACTGGACAGATCATCCAGGCAACAACCAACAAAGGAACAGTTAATCTGTCAGATGAAAAGAACAAATCTATGGTTTTTCGAGGGGGGAGGTAGAGGGGGATTGGATAAGGGACATAAAGAATAAGTATGATTTGTAACAATGAATATGCTAATAAAAAAATTTTTAAAATAAACTTCACTCTTGAATACATATAAAGAATGATGTTTTTCAAAGTGGCAGAATGAATTTTGCAACTTGGGTGCTTGTTACAAACACAGATTCCTGAATCCCATCACAGAATTCCAAACAAAATCTCTAAGATCAGTCTAGTTTGGGAAATATGAAGTTTCTACCTGGCTTAAGCTTGCTCCATGTCCCCATTCATCTCAGGAGCCCTGGGGGAATTAATTTTTTTAAGTGCCTGCATTTTTCTCCAAATGCAGTGTTCTGTCATCATACCAAAGCTCCACACTTGTCAAATGTCATAGCACATCCAATGCCAAAAGGAAAATAGATATGAAAACAGAGGCTCTGAGCTCATCACACCAGATAGCTCATCACATATGTCAGGAAAGTGATTTTCATGCATTTTATTTGATCTGACTCTTTTAAAATGGTTGTTTGAGTATTTGGTCATATTTTCTGTGAGCATTTTGGATTCTTTAACAAATCAGTATTATTTTCTCAATAGCCCTGGGGGAGAATAAAAAATCGTGATAAGTTATTCACAGAACATTCTGCCACAGTGATACCATCTTCTCAAATATATACTGACAAAAATAGTGCTTCTAAACACTCATCAGTTCATCTGTTACAAGAGCTGTTCAGGAAAAGGAAAGGCTGGGCTTGCCCATTTCTCCTTACTGTCATTATACATTCTTTGAAACCCATGTGTTTGCGTGTGCCCTGAAAGAAAACTAATGAATTCTATTTCCTCCACTGACGGCAATCCGAGATGAGCACAGGCGGCAGTGATGCAATTGGCATTTGATTCATCATGCCCACAGTTCTGCACCTGTGCCATTGCTAGCAGGAGTGACAACTATGCTCATACACATACCCCCAGGGATGAGATAGCGTACACACTAAGGAAAACAAACTCATAATGCAAATTATTTATATTAACAATAAATATGTACGGTTTATACAAACCATTTCCTAACATGTATGCTTGAACAATATCATACAAATATCTGTAGCTTGTCTGCTCATTAGATGGATAAAATACTTCATGACTATGGAGCTTCTCTTTTCCTGGCCACCAACAAGGTAACTAGTGGCTTAAAGGCCAGACCACATAGAATATCATAGCTTCTCTGATGCTCCTTGGGATTTAACCAGAGACGCTAACCCCACCTGGATTCACTAATCTTTTCCATTTTAGGGGTGAAGGGACAGTAATCAAGAAGGTTCTTCTCCTTGATTATTTCTTGCCTGCCACATCTCAAATAATGCAACCAACATCCTGTCCCAGCTACAACTCTAGAATACAGTCCAGAGGGAAGGTTTCTTAAGAATGCCAGGTCACATTCCCTCCATGTGCCACTTAGTCCTGCCCACATCTCACCCACCTAGCCAGCCAAGATGCCTGAGCCCAGAAACCACTGTGTCTGCCAGCATGGCTAGGCCTCCCTTATCTACATTCTATTCCTCCTCCTCTCAAACCCAGTCACAGCAGTTCAGTTGAGGAAGAAAAACTTTTTGAGGGTTTAAGTTGCCAGAAATTCAAAAGAACCTGCGTCATTCCAGTCAGGAGACAGAAACCATACCAGTAATTTGAACAGAAAAAATATAATATTAAAAAAAAATAGTAAAAATTGGTTAACTTCTAAAGGGGTAAAAGAGAACTCCAAAGAATACAGGAATAGCAAATGTATGGAGCAGCTATGGCTGAAAAAGATTATCCAAGACGGATATTTTGCTCCCATTGGAGAAGGTTTGACTGTAGCCCACTGGATGGCAGAAAAGATCACTGCAGTGCCATAGGTAGAGCTGGATCACAGCTAATGGTTCAGGATGATAAGCAAACTCCCTGGATGGTAAGTACCATTGGGTATCTCACATACCATTAGCAGCAATGTCATGAGAGCAAGTATAGCACTCCAAAATCAGCAAGAGAAGCATCTTCCTCTGTTACACCTTGCAATATCCCTACAGTGCCCTCTACTGGCAAGGCTTAACATTGTGCCAGCTGGCGAAAGAAATTAAAGGATCCATCTCTGGTATCAAAAAGCAGGGGCATACCTTCTCACCACTCCTATTCAACATCATACTGGAAGTCCTAGCTAATGCAATATGAAAAGAAAAGAAAAGGTACACATATTGGGATGAAAGAAATAAAACTGCCTTTGTTCTCGGACAACACAATTGTCTAGGTAGAAAACCCCAAAGAATTGAGAAAAAACCTCCTGGAACTAATAAGTGATTACAGCAAGGTGCATGATATAAGGTTATTATACAAAAGCCAATTTCTGGCCTATACACCCACAGTTAACAACTGTAATTTGAATTTAAAAACAAAACACCATTTACATTAGCACCAAAAAGAAAAAAGAAATACTTAGGCATAAATCTAACAACAAACATACAAGATCCATATGAGAAAAATTACAAAACTCTGATGAAAGAAATCAAAGAAGATCTAAATAAATGGAGAGATACTCCATGTTCATGGACAGAAACTCAATATTGTCAAGCTGTCTCTTCTTCCCAATTAGATCTATTCAGTCAACACAAATCTAATCAAAATCCCAGCAAGTTACTCTGTGGATATTGACAAACTGATTTAAAAGTTTAGATGGACAGGCAAAAGAGCCAGAAGAGCCAGTACAATACTGAAGGAAAAGAAAAGGTTGGAGAACTGACACTATCTGACTTCAAGACTTACTATAAAGCTACAGTAGCATTTTGTGATATTGTCAAAAGAAAAATTTTAGACAAAGAGATTAATAGATCAGAAGAGAGAGCCCAGAAACAGACTCATACAAGTATGGCCAACTGATCTTTGACAAAGGAGAAAAGGTAATTCAATGGAGAAAGAATAGTCTTTCCAACATACGGTTCTGGAATAATTGGACATCCGCGTGCAATAAAATGAAGCTACACATGATATTACACCTTTCAAAAAAATTAACTCAAAATAGATCATAGCCCCAAATGTAAAATGCAAAACTGATAAGCTTTTAGAAGATAATAGAAAAGAAAATCTAGGTGACCTTGGGTTTGGCAATGAGTTTTTAGATATAATACCAAAAGCATAATCCACGAAAGAAAAATTTGGTAAGTTGGACTTTATCAAAATTAAAAATTTCTGAGAAACACACTGTTAGGAGAATTGAAAGATAAGCCACAGGCTGTGAGTAAGTATTTGCATAATACATATTTGATAAGGATAGATGATAGATAGATAGATAGATGATAGATAGATAAATCTGATAAAGATATATATATATACAAAGAATTCTTAAAACTCAAAAGTAAGAAAACAAACAACCCAGTTTTAAAAAAGTGAACAAAAGATCTGAACAGACACCTCACCAAAGAAGATATATGGATGGCAAATAAGCATGTGAAAAGACGCTCAATATTGTATGTCAATAGGAAATTGCAAATTAAAATAATGAGATACGAGTATACCTATTAGAATTGCTAAAATCCAAAAAACTGACAACACCATATGCTGGCCAGGATACAGAGCAACAGGAACACTCATTCATTGCTGGTGACAATGCAAAATGAAATAGTCACTTTGGAGAAGAGTTTGGCAGTTTCTTACAAAGCTAAACATACTCTTATCATATGATCCAACAATTGCACTCCTTGGTATTTTACCCAAATGAGTCAGAAACTTATGTCCACACAAAAATATGCACATGTGTGTTTATAGCAGCTTTACTCATAATTGTCAAAACTTGGAAGGAACTAAGGTGTCCTCTAATCAGTAAATGGATAAATAAATGTGGTACATCCATACAATGGAATATTCTTCAGTAATAAAAAGAAATGAGCTATCAAGCCACAGAAAGATGTGTAGTGCATATTACTAAGTAAAAGAAGCCAGTCTAAATCCATGTTCATAGATTGCAATAATTAATGTTGTGAAAATGTCCATATTACGCAAAGCAACCTACAGATTCAATCCAATCACCACCAAAATACCAATGACATTCTTCACAGAAATAGAAGAAAAAAAAACATTACTAACATTAATATGGGACAACAAAAAGCCAGAGCAATCCTGAGCATGAATAAATAAATAAATACAGCCAGAGGCATTACACTACAAAATATACTACAGTAAAAGGTGAAAGATCTGTATGATCTAAAGACAAAGAGAGAATATTAAAAACAAAAGAAAAGTGTCAAGTCATCTCTAAGGAAGTCCCCATCATATTAACAGCAAAATTCTCAGGAGAAACTTATAGGCCAGGAAAGAATGGGATGATAAATTCAAAGTACTCAAAGAAAAAACCTGCCAGCCAAGAAGACTATACCCAACAAAGCTATCCTTCAGAAATAAAGGAGAAATAGTGTATTTCCCAGGCAAACAAAAACTGAAGGAGTTAACCACCACACAACCAGCCTTACAAGAAATCTTCAAGGGAGTCCTGCATCTGGAATCCAAAAAAAGATAATCATCACCATGAATACATGAGAAGGAACAAAACCCACTGGTAGAGCACATATGCAAATAAGAAAGAAAATTAAACCATATGTTGCCATCTCAGAAAACCAACAAACACTGAAGACAAACAATGAAAGGGAAAGAAGGAAACAAAAGATACTTAAAACAACCAGCAAAAATCAATAAAATGCCAGGAGTAAGGTAATAACTTTAAATAACAACCCTAAATGTAAATGGATTGAATTCCCCCACTCAAAAGACATAGATTGGCTGAATGGATTAAAAATAGGCCCAAGTATATGCTGCATGCAAGAAACTCACCTCACCTGCATATACTCACATAGACTAATAATAGTGAAGGGATGGAAAAAGATATGACACAAAAGTTGAAACCAACAATCACCAGAAGAACCTGGTGTTATATTGGATAAAATAAACTTTAAACCAAAAAGTATAAAAAGAAACAAAGAAGGTCATTATATAATGATAAAGGGATCTATCCAGCAAGGGGATATGACAATAATAAAAGTATATGTACCCAACATTGGAGCACTCAAATATATAAAGCAAACACTATTAGACCTAAAGAGAGAGATAGACCTGAATACAATGATAGCTGGGGGATTCAACATGAATCTCTCAACATTGGACAGATCATCTAGGCAACAAATCAACAGAGAAACACAGGATTTAACCTACACTTTAGACAAACTGGACCTCAAAGACATCTACAGATAATTCCATCCAATGACTATAGAATATACACTCTTCTCATCAGCACATGGAACATTCTCCAAGATAGACCACACATTAGGTCACAAATCAAGTGCCAAGAAATTATTAAAAAATGAAACCATTTCAAGTATCTTACCAGACCACAATAAATTAAAACTAGAAATGACAACAAGCATAACTCTGGAAACCATAGAAATACATGGAAATTAAACTCTTGAATGACCAAGATTAAATTAAACAGGAAATCAAAAAATTTCTTGAAACTAATAAAAATAAAGATGCGTCATACCAAAACCTATGGAATACTGCAAAAGCGGTGCTAAGAGGGAAGTTTATTGCAATAATTGCTTACATCAAAGGAATAGAAAGACTTCAAATAAACAACCTAACAAGACAGCTCAAAGAACTAGAAAATCAAGAACAGGGCCGGCCCCATGGCTCACTCGGGAGAGTGCAGCACTGGTAGCGCTGAGGCCGCGGGTTCGGATCCTATATAGGGATGGCCAGTGCGCTCACTGGCTGAGCGTGGTGCAGAACACACCATGCCGAGGGTTGGGATCCCCTTACCTTACTGGTCAAAAACAAAAAAAGAAAAAGAAAATCAAGAACAATCCAATCCCAGCATTAGTAGACAGAAAGAAATAATTAAGATCAGAGCAGAACTAAGTGAAATAGAGATCCAAAAAATGATACAAAAGATCATTGAAAAAAAAAGGTGTGTCTTTTTAGAAGATAAACAAATATACAAGCCATTAGCTAGGCTACTGAGAAAAGAAAACTCAAATAACAAAAATCAGAAATGAAGGAGGAGACATTACAACTGATACCACAGAAATACAAAGAATCATTAGAGACTATTATAAATAACTATATGCCAACAAATTTGTAAACCTGGAGGAAATGGAAAAATTTCTGGACACATACAAAATACCAAGACTGAACCAAGAATAAATATAAAACCTGAAGAGACCAAATAACAAGCAATAAGATTGAAGCAGTAATCAGCAGTCTCCCAGCAAAGAAAAGCCAAGGTCCGGATGGCTTTACTACAGAATTCTACCAAACTTTAAAGAGGAATTAATACCAATTCTCTTCAAGCTATTCCAAAAAATTGAAATAGAGGCCAACCTCCCAAATTCATTCTATAAGGCCAAAATCACTCTGATACCAAAAACAGACAAAGATACAATAAAAAATAAAAACTACAGTCTAATGTCCTTGATGAACATAGATGAAAAAATCCTAGACAAAATATTAGAAAACAGAATACAACAACTCATCCAAAAAAATTATATACCATGATAAATTGGGATTCATCCCAGTGATGCAAGGATGCTTCAAAATATGCAAGTCAATAAATGTGATACACCACATCAACAAAATCAAGGACAAAAACCATGTAATTATCTCAATGTATGCAGAAAAAGCTTTTGGCAAAACTCAATATCAGTTCATAATAGAGACTCTCAGCATATCAGGCATAGAAAGAAAGTACCTCAACACTCAAAGCCATACACATCAAACGCACCACAAATATCATCCTGAATGGGAAAACCTGAAAGTATATCCCTTAAGAACAAGAACAAGACAAGGATGTCCACTCTCACCTCTACTATTTTACACAGTATTGGAAGTACTGGCCAGAGCAATCAGCAAAGAGAAAGAAATAAAGGGCATCCAGATCAGGAAAGACAAAGTCAAACTATTCTTCTTTGCAGATGACATCATCCTATACGTAGAAAAACCTGAAGACTCTACTAAAAAATTCTTAGAATTGATAAACAGTTTCGGTAAAGTTGCAGGATACAAAATCAACATCCAAAAATCAGTGGTGTTTTTATATTCTAACAATAAGCTAGCAGAAAAAGAAATCAAGAAAGCAAGCCCATTTACAATAGTCACCAAAAAAAGAAAATTCCTAGGAATCAATTTAACTAAGTAAGAGCAAGGTCTCTACAATGAGAACTCCAACTCACTGTTGAAAGAAATTAAAGAGGACATTTAAAAATGGAAAGACATTCTATGTTCATGGATTGGAAGAATTAACAATGTAAAATATCCATACTACCCTGAGTGACCTACAGATTCAATGAAATCCCCATCAAAATACCAATGACATTCTTCACAGAAATAGAAAAACCTATGCTAACATTTATATGGAACAACAAAAGACCCCAAATAGCCAAAGCAATCCTGAGCAAAAATAAACAAATAGATAAAGCCAGAGGCATTACATTATCTGACTTCAAGTTGAACTACAAAGCTACAATAACCAAAACAGCATGGTACTGGCATAAAAATAGACACTTAGACCAATGGAACAAAATAGAAAACCCAGAAATAAACCCAGATACTTACAGCCAACTGATCTTTGACAAAGACACAAAGAACATATACTGGGGAAAAGACTGCCTTTTCTATAAATGGTGCTGGGAAAACTGGACATCCATATGTAGAAGAATGAAACTAGACCGATACCTCTTGCCACATACAAATATCAACTCAAATTGGATTAAAGACATAAGACCTGAAAACATAAAAATCCTAAAAGAAACAGAGGAAATACTTCCAGAAGGTGGACTTGGCAAAGACTTTGTGAATAAGACCCCAAAAGCACAGGCAACAAAAGAAAAAATAAACAAATGGGATTACATCAAGCTAAAAAGCTTCTGCACAGCAAAAGAAACAATTAACAGAGTGAAAAGACAACCTATAGAATGGGAGAAAATATTTGCAAGCTATGCATTTGACAAGGGATTAATATCCAGTATATACAAGGAACTCGAATAACTTAACAGTAAAAAAACAAGTAACCTGATTAGAAGTGGGCAAAGGAGCTGAATAAGCATTTCTCAAAGGAAGATATACAAATGCCCAACAGACACATGGAAAAATGCTCAACATCACTCAGCATCAGGGGAATGCAAATTGAAACCACACTGAGATATTATCTCACTCCAGTTAGACTGGCCATTATTAAAGACTGAGAATAACAAATGCTAGCAAGGATGTGGAGAAAGGGGATCTCTTCTACACTGTTGGTGGGACTGTAAAGTAGTATAGCCATTGTGGAAAACAGTATGGAGGTTTCTCAGACAAGTACAGATAGAACTACCATATGATCCAGCAATCCCACTTCTGGGTATATAACCAAAGGAATGGAAATCATAATATCAAAGGGGTACCTGCACTCCCATGTTCTATCGCAGCTCTATTTACAGTAGCCAAGATATGGACCCAACCTAAATGTCCATTGATGGATGACTGGATAAGGAATATGTGGTATATATACACCATGGAATACTACCCTGCCATTAAAAAGAATGAAATTCTGCCATTCGCCACAACATGGATGAGCTTGGAGAAAATTATATTGAGTGAAATATGCCTGGCACAGAAGGAAAAATACCTCACGTCCTCACTCATAATGGGGAGCTAAGAGAGAAAGAGGGAAGGAAAGAAAGAACACAGTGTTGTGTTAGACTTGCAGAGGGAGAGAGCATACCTAGATTTGCAGGGGGGGGAGAAAGGTTGGGGATTAATGGTTGTGGGACATGGGGAATAATTGCAATTTGTGATAATGGACATGCTGATAGTATTGATTTGGCCATCACATCTTGGGCACAGGTGGTGATAGTCAGCTTTGTGCCCCATGAATATGCATAATCAATAAAAAATAAAAATAAATTAATAAAAACCAAATAGAATGTAAGTGGAACAATAATTATGAATTCTGTTATTCCCTATTATGAATTTGATCATTCAAAGCCTTTTGCACTGATTAGTAAATAACTAGATTGCAAAGATTCATAACAGGTCCTCGCTAACAGCACACATTTTTTGGATCAGAGTATACAGACAGACAGACACACACACACACACACACACACACACACAACCCTCCTGAATTCTTTGCACCTAATACTAAAAGCTGGGAGAAATATTCTTATTTCCACCACCTTATTCCCTAATCTTCTAATGCTTTAGAATGTATATACTGTTCCCACCAAGCAATGAACGATGTATTATACATACCATATCTGGCATATCATGTTCAATTCTAGACATGTCCCAATTTAAGGACATTGACAAATAACCATTTGTACAGAGGGGGGTGACCAGGACAGCAACAGTCTAGAAATCATTGTTTATGAGAAATGGATAGGATAAGAGGGCATGGACAGCCCACAGTGAGAAGACTAAGGGTGGAATATTAGAGCTGTCTTCAAATATTTGATGAACTCTGGTGTTTTACTCTGGAGATAGATGGCAAATAATGTTATTTATAATGGTTAAAGTGTGATTGTTTGCAAGTGATTTACTTTTATATAAACCAGAAAAGGGTAAATGTTACTGAGTTACTCTCCCTCATTTGCGTTTCAGTGTTTTCTTAAATGATCCAAAGGTGTAGTTACATGTATAGCCAGTTACTTATATTATCTATGTTTCCATACATTTGTCAGACAGTAACCCCCCTAAGGCTAAAAGAACATACTACAAAAGGGCTGACATCTGCTGTTCTAGACATGATGAGTAGAATTTGAAGCAGGCAGATTTGTACTCAACCAAGAAAAATAATATTAAAAATAATCACCTTAAGGTTGTTCCATCGAGAAAACAATCTTTCTAGGAAAGTATTGGGATGCCCAATACCAAAAGTGTCCAAGCAGAACCTACAGGATTATCTGACTGGGTATAATAGGAGTTATCACAGTGAGTAGGGAAATGATCTCTAAGACTCCTTTTAACACTAAGATTCAATGAAATAGAATAGATGAAAATGCCTGGAAAACACATTGCAGTTCTTTCATTCCAAAGCAGATATTTGCCAAAGCCAAATAGAATTGCAACAATCATTCCTCTTTCTGAGGGAGTTTTCTAGGAACACAATCCCTTCCATAATGGGTGCAATAGAGATAACCCTGACATCTATAAGTCCCATCCCCTACGTGGAAAATTTTCAAACTCAATTACAAATCTAGGATCATGGAAAATATTATCACTCACAACTTTGAAGAATGGGGACATAGTTTCTCTAAGGAAAAATTATACAGAACTAGGATAAATAAGCATTTGAATAAGGGGCAATCCGTAGATAATTTGTTTAAAATCTTAATTGTTTTGTCAAGCATAGAGAGCTGAATTAAAGAAAGGCAATCAAAAGCTGTGATTACAAAGCACTTATCTAGTTGGAATCATGCTAACAATGGGATCCCCTAGCCGTCATGTAGGCACTAATACTATTTTGACATTCTTATAAACAATCTGTGAGAGGAAGACATCTCCAGATTTGAAAAATAAATTTAGCTTTTCCAAATACTGAACTGTCAAACTGGCTGGGAATAAACTGCTTAAAAATGTCACATGATTGAAGAAGTGGGCTTCAAGGTGAGTGCCAGGTAATGCTTTTAAGCAAAAAATTATCCCAATAATCAACCACTTAATAATGGATGATTCTTGAATCTCTATGTCTATTCCTGACCTTCCTTCATGAACACCAGGCTTGCATAGCCGTCTGCCAATTACATATCGCCACCTGTAAGGCTCTCACATACATCAAACTCAAGATATCCCAATGTGAACTCTTCAACTCCCCATCTACCCAGTTCAAATTATTCTCCTGTAATCTCTAACACATTTGCTAGTACCATCAATCATCAATTGCTCATGCCATAAACATCAGAGTCACCATATTCTCCCTGTAACAGAGACTGCCAGCTGTCCACCAAAATCTCTGACCACCTACACCACATATCCCAGTCTCTTTTGCAATTTAGGAGTAGTCTTATAACAAAATTCTCTCCAGTGATATAAGAACAGAAGTGATGTGGGCCACAATCAGGTCTGACTCATAAAATCTCTTGTACTCACACATCCATGCACTTTCTCCCTTCCTAAGGATGAGAATGGCAATTAAAAAAAGCAATCTTGGAAGCTATATGTTGAAGGTTTTCTAAGTATGATCAACTGAAGTACCAAAAAGATGAATCAGATCCAGCCACCACCAACATCAACAACTTAGAACACACAGCAAGCCTTAGAGAGAGATAAACTTGACTTGTTTGAGCTATTAAATCTTGAGGTCTCTTTGTTATGGCTGCTTAACCTAGCCTAACTATACATGATCCTTATTTCCCCATAACCATAAATCACCAAGTCCTGCTTCCTACATCTTTCTCAAGTCTACCTCCTTCTGTCTCTTACTGCCATGACCAAAGCCCCTCATCTCTTCACTGTTCCATCATCTCGTTATATATGTTTCTCACCACATGCTTGCTCACTTCTCTGCTGTATAGGATATCTTTTTGGTTTCTAACAAGCCTACACTTCATTCCACCTTCCTGACAGTCTTTGGGGAGGCCGTCTTCTCGGGAACCACCTCTGCCCCAATGATGTAGCAGCTTTGATGTCTGGATTGGAGTAACACCATTCCCTAGTCTCAGTGGAGGTCCTCAATGCAGTAAACCAATAAAATGGCTCCATCACCCTTGGCCCAGTGATTAGTTCAGTAGTGAGCATGTACAATCAGAACTTTGATGATTGAATGAGAGATGCTCTGTATCTCTGTCTCTACTCTCCCACTCCAGACATAGACAATAAAGTATATAGTCCCAGAAGCTTTTGGCAGCCATCTTGCAACCAGGAAGTGTTAGTGATACCATGGAATGCAGAGTTGGAAAAAAATTGTTCTTCTGGTGACATCATTGAGCTGCTTGGGCAAAACTACCTTTCCACCTCTAGACATTCCACTTATGTGTGTCAATAAATTCCCTTGTTATTTAATCCGATTTGAGTTTGATTTTCTATTGCTTACAATGCAAAGAGTATTAATTAAAACACTCCTAATTCCAACTCCAGTTTATTCTCCACATAACCCAACAGAAACAATGTCTTTAAAATGACATTGATCAAATAATTCCCCACTTAAAATCCCTCAAGTCTTCCAATGTCCTAGGCCCTTCACCGCACCTACCTCTCCAAACTCATGATATGGTCTTCTTATCTGCATAATTCACACCCGGAAATAACAAAAAACTTTTTGCTCCAGGTACATTGAACTGTTTCCCTACACCACACTAACCTCTCAGACTGCTTTCCCTATGAACCAGCAATTACTTCCTCCTAGATGGATTCAGTTGCTCTTGGAATTATATACATCCTTATCTATGTTGAAAGAGGGACAGAGACTCATTATTGGCGGACATTCATTGCAGCAATGTGTGCAATAGTAGAAAGTTGGGAACAGCTCAAATGCACATCTAAAGGAAAATGGATAAATGAATTATGATATATTCATATAAGTCTATAAAGCGATAAAATAAGCGACATATATTAACATGGATAAATCTCAAACAAACGATTTTTTTAATTTTATCATTATGAAATGTAAACATTTTTTGTGGCCCTTTACCAATTTCTCCCTAACCCTCCCCTCCCCCATTCCCACCTCTGGGGGCTTCACTTCTGTTCTCTCCTTTTGAAAGTTCAAGGAATTATTGTCATTGTTGTATCTTTCCTTTTTTTCAGCTCTCACTTATGAGTGAGGACATGTGGTATTTCTCTTTCTATACCTTGCTTACTTCACTTGTAATTTCCTCTAACTTCATCTATGTTGCTGCAAATGGCAGAATTTCATTCCTTTTTATGGCAAAGTAGAATTCCATTGTTTATATTTTCCACATTTTCCTTATCCAGTCATCTGTCAATGGACATTTAGGTTGGTTCCAACTCTTAGCTATTTTAAATACAGCTTCAATAAGTGGGGGAGTGCAGGTATCCCTTTGACATGATGATTACCACTCTTTTGGGTATACATCCAGCAGTGGGATTGCTGGATCATATGACAGTTTTATCCGTAGTTGTTTAAGGAAACTCCATACTGTTTTCCATAACAGCTGCACTAATTTACACTCCCACCAACAATGTAGGAAGGTTCTTCCTTGCCAGCATTTATTATGCTCTGTAATTTTGATAATGGCCAATATAACTGGTGTGAGATAATATCTCAATGTGGTTTTGATTTGCATTCCTCTGATGCTGAGTGATGTTGAGCATTTTATCATGAGTCTGTTGGCCATTTGTATATCTTCCTATGAGAAATGCCTATCCAGCTCCTCTACCCATTTTTAAATTGGGTTACTTGTTTTTTTACTAAGTTGTTTGAGTTCCTTGTATATTCTAGGTATTAATACCTTGTCACATGCAGAGTGTGCAAATATTTTCTTCCATTCTGTAGGCTGTCTTTTCACTCTGTTAATTTTTTCTTTTGCTGTGCAGAAGCTTTTTAGTTTGATATAATCCCATTTGTTTATTTTTTCTTTTGTTGCCTGTGCTTTTGGTGTCTTGTTCATAAAGTCATTGCCCAGTCCTACTTTGTGAAGTGTTTCCCCTATGTTTTCTTTTAGTAGTTGTGTATTTCAGGTCCTATATATGTCTTTAATCAATTTTGAGTTGATTTTAGTATATGGTAAGATGTGCAGATCTAGTTTCATTCTTCTACATATGGATGTCCAATTTTCCCAAGCACCACTTATTGAAGAGGCAGTCTTCCCCTAATGTATGCTCCTGTTGCCCTTGTCAAGTATCAGTTGGCTATAAATATATGGGTTGATTTCTGGGTTCTCTGTTCTGTTCCATTAGTCTGACTCTCTGTTTTTATGCCAGTACCATGGCGTTTTATTTACTATAGCTTTGAAGTATAATTTGAAGTCAGGTAGTGTAATGCCACTGGCTTTGTTTTTTCTTTTTTTGTTCAGGAATGCTTTGGCTATTCAGGGTCTTTTGTTGCTCCATATGAATGTTAGGATTGCTTTTTCTATTTCTGTGAAGAATGTCATTGGTATTTTGATGGGTACTGCATTGAATCTGTAGATTGATTTGAGTAGTATGGACATTTTCACAATATTAATCCTTCTAATCCAAGAGCATGGAGTGTCTTTCCATCTTTTTGTGACCTCTTTAATTTCTTTCAGCAGTGATTTGTAGCTCTCATTCTAGAGATCTTTCACCTCATTGGTTAAATTGATTCCTAGGTATTTTCTTTTTTTGATTTTATTTTGTCAGTATACAATGTGGTTGATTATTGTGGCCCATTACCGAAACCTCCCTCCATCTTCCCTTTCCACCCTCCCTCCCAACAACCTCCTATCTGTTCTTTTTTTGGTGACTACTGTAAATGGACATTTCTTTTTCTGCTTTTTTGTTGTTGGAGTATAAAATCACTACTGATATTTGCATGCTGATTTTTACCCTGCAACATTGCTGAAATCATTTATCAGCTCTAAGAGTTTTTTGATTTAGTCTTTAGGTTTTTCTATATATAGTAGCATGTCATCTGCAAACAGGGACAGTTTGACTCCGTCTTTTCCAATCTGAATGCCTTTTATTTCTTTCTCTTGCTCAATTGCTCTGGCTACTACTTCCAATACTATGGTAAAAGGGAGTGATGAGGGTGGCCATCCTTGTCTTGTTCCTGTTTATTCAGGATAATATTGGTGGTGGGTTGTCGTATATTGCTTTTACTGTGTTGAGATACTTTCCTTATATATCTAATTTGCTTAGATCTTTATCATGAAGGGATATTGAATTTTGTCAAATGCCTTTTCTGCATCTGTTGAGATGATTATATGGTTTTTGTCCTTTATTTTGTCAGTGTGGTGTATCACATTTATTAACTTGCAGATGTTGAACCATCGTTGCATCCCTGAGATGAATCCTACTTGATCATGGTGCATAATTTTTCTGATGTGTTGCTGTAGTCTGATTGCAAATAATTTGTTCAAGATTTTTGCATCTATGTTTATCAGCGATATTGGCCTATAGTTTTCTTTTTTTGTTGTACTATGTCTAGTTTTGGTATCAGGGTGATGCTGACCTCATCAGATGAGTTTGGGACAGTGGCCTCTGTTTCAATTTTTTGGAATAGTTTGAAGAGAATTGGTATTATTTCCCCTTTAAAGGGATGGTAGAATTCAACAGTAAAGCCATCCAGTCCTGAGCTTTGATTGTTTGAGAGGGTGCTGATTACTGCATCAATCTCATTGCTTGTTATTGGTTTGTTTGGGTTTTCTGTTTCTTCTTGGATCAGTCATGGTAGTTTGTATGTGTCCAAAAATGTATCCATTTCCGCCATGTTTTTAAATTTGTTGGCATATAGTTGTTTATAATAGTCTATGATTTTTTGTATTTCTGTGGTATTGGTTGTAAGGTCTCCTTCATTTCTGATTTTTGTTATTTGGGTCTTCTCTCTTCTTTTTTCATTTAGCCTAGCTTGTCTATTTTGTTTATCTTCTTTAAAAAACAATTTTTTGTTTCATTGATCTTTTGTATCATTTTGGGGGCATCTATTTCATTTAGTTCTGAAATCTTAATTATTTCTTTCTGTTTACTAATTTGGGTATTGGATTGTTCTTGTTTTCTAGTCCTTTGAGTTGTAGTGTTAGGTTGCTTATTTGAAATCTCTTTATTCTTTTGATATAAGCATTTCTTGCAATAAACGTCCCTCTTAGTACTATTTTGCAGTATCCCACATGTTTTGGAATGATGTGTGTTTATTTTCATTGGTTTCAAGAAATTTTTTGATTTCCCCTTTAATTTCTTCTTGGACCAGTAGGTCGATTGGGAGCATGTTGTTTAATTTTCCTGTATTTGTACATTTTCCAGGGTTTCACTTCTTATTGACTTCTAGCTTTAATCCATTGTGGTCTGAAAACATACTTGAAATGATTTCAATTTTTTACAATTTTTTTAGACTTGATTTGTGACCTAACATGTGGTTTATACTGGAGAATGTTCCATGTGCTGATGAGAAGAAAGCCATGTTCTGTGCAAAGCTATGATAACCAAAACAGCATGGTACTGGCATAAAAACAGTCACACTGATCAATGGAATAGAATAGAGAATCCAGAAATCAACACACACTCCTAAAGTCATCTGATCTTTGCCAAAGGCACCAAGCCTATACACTGGGGAACAGACCGCCTCTTCAGAAAATGGTGCTGGAATAACTGGATATCAATATGCAGTTGAATGATACTAGAACCATACTTCTCACCATATACTAAAATCAACTCAAAATGGATTAAAGAATTAAATATACACCCTGAAGCAGTAAAACTACTCAAAGAAAACATAGGAGAAACACTTCAGGAAGTAGGACCGGACACAGACTTCATGAATACTACCCCAAAAGCATGGGCAACCAAAGGAAAAATAAATAAATAAATGAGATTATATCAAACTAAAAAGCTTCTGCACAGCAAAAGATACTAAAATTAACAGAGTTAAAAGACAACCAACAGAGTGGGAGAAAATATTTGCAAAATGTACATCTGACAAAGGATTAATACACAGAGTATACAAGGAACTGAAACAAATTTACAACAAAAAAACAATTAACCCAATTAAAAAATGGGCAAAAGAGCTAAATAGGCATTTCTCATAGGAAGATATACGAATGGCCAACAGACACATGGAAAAATGCTCAACGTCACTTAGCATTCCGTAAATGCAAATCAAAACCACACTGAGATACCATCTCACTGCAGTTAGGATGGCTAATATCCAAAAGACTCTGAATGATAAATGCTGGCGAGGTTGTGGAGAAAAAGGAACTCTCATACATTGTTGGTGGGACTGCAAAATGGTGCAGCCTCTATGGAAAATGGTATGGAGGTTCCTCCAACAATTGCACATAGATCTACCATATGACCCAGCTATCTCACTGCTGGGAATATACCCAGAGGAATGGAAATCATCAAGTTGAAGGTATACCTGTTCCACAGTGTTCACTGCAGCACTCTTTATAGCCAAGAGTTGGAACCAGCCCAAATGTTCATCGTCAGATGAGTATATAAGGAAACTGTGGTATATCTACACAATGGAATACTACTGTGCTATAAAAAAGAATGAAATACTGCCATTTGCAACAACATGGATGGACCTAGAGAGAATTATAGTAAGTGAAACAAGTCAGGCACAGAAATAGAATTATCATGTTTTCACTTATTTGTGGGAGCTAAAAATAAATAAATAAAACACAAACAACCTGGTGGGGGGGAGGGAAGAAGACACAACAATTACAATTCCTTGAAGTTGATACAACAAGCAAACAGAAAGGAGATTGTTGGGAGTGAGCTGGGAGAGGGCAGAAGGAGGATGGTTTCGGTAATGGGCCACAATAATGAACCACATTGTATACTGACAATATAAAATAAAATTTAAAAAATTTTTAAAAAATAGCTACTCTTGCTCATTTTTCATTTCAATTCATGTGGCATATCTTTTTCCACCTATTCACTATTAGTCTGTGTATGTTTTATAGGTAAAGTGAGTCTTTTGAAGACAGCATATAATTGGGTCTAGTTTCTTAATCTAATCATTCAGTCTGTTTCTTTTTTTTTTTTTTTTTTTTTTCCCCGTGACCAGCGCTCAGCCAGGGAGTGCACCGGTCATTCTTATATAGGATCCGAACCTGCGGCGGGAGCGTCGCCGCGCTGCTAGCGCAGCACGCTACCGAGTGCGCCACAGGCTCAGCCCCAGTCTGTATCTTTCGAGCAGGGAGTTTCATCCATTTACATTTAGGGATATTATTGAAAGGTGTTGTCTTACTCCTGGCATTTTATCAATTTTTGTTTGCATGTTTCAAATATCTTTTGTTCCTTTCTTCCATTTTTATTGTTTGTCTTTGATGTTTGTTGGTTTTTTGAAGTGGTAAGGTTTAATTTCTTTCTCTTTCTCATTTGAATTTTTTTTCTACCAGTGGGTTTTGTTCTTTCTTGTGTATTTGTGGTAGTGATTATTGTTTTTCAGCTTCCAGATACAGCACTCCCTAAAGCATTTATTGAAGGACTGGTTGTGTGAACTCCCAGTTTTTGTTCATCTGGAAAATACGCTATTTTTCCCTCATTTCTGAAGGATAGCCTGCTGGGTATAGTAACGTGGCTGGCAGCTTTTTCTTTTAGTGTTGTCAATGTATCATCCCATTTTCTTCCGGACTGTAGAGTTTCTGTTGAATAGTCTGCTGTTAATCTTACAGGGGCTTCTTTATAGATGAATTGATTGTTTTCTCTTGCTGCTTTTAGGATTCTCTCTTTGTTTTTTAACTTTGCCAATTTGACTATAACGTGTCTCAGAGAGGATCTTTTTGGATTGAATCTGTTTGGGGATCTTTTAGCCTCCTGGATCTGAAGGTCTGTGTCCCTCCCTATACCTGGGAAGTTTTCCATTATTATTTCATGGATAGGTTTTCAATGCCTTTTCCTTTTCCCCCTTTTATGGAATGCCCATGATTCAAATGTTTGTGTGTTTAAGATTGTCTGTTAGCTTTCCTAGATTTTTGTTTTTAATTCTTTTCTTTTCTTTTTTTGGTCCACCTGGGTTATTTCAAAAAGACTATCTTTGAGATCAGAAATTCTTTCTTCTGTTTGCTCTCGTCTGCTCTTAAGCTCTCAGTTGTGTTTTTTATTTTGTTGAATGAATCCTTCAGTTCCACGAGTTCTGCTACATTTTCTTAACATATTAATCTCATTGTAAATTTTCTCCTTCATATTCTGGATTTTTTTTCTTGTTTCATTATGTTTTATAGCTGTTTTCTCATATATCAGTGAATTTCCTTAAGATTATTACTCAGAATTCCTTTTCAGTCACTTCAAGGGTATCTTGCTCAATAGGATCTGGTATTTGAGAATTACTGTATTTTTTTGGTAGTGTCATATTTTCTTGATTTTTTTTTTTTTTTTTTTTTTTTTTTGTATTTCTAGTATCTCTACATTGCTGCCTGGTCATCTGGTAGAGCAGTTGTTTCTTCCTTTACTCTGGAGTGGGCTTTGAGGAAAGAGACGTCCTCTTCTTTTTCTGGTCTCCACTGGTGACTCTCCTTGTGTCAATGCAGTTGAGTGGGTGGCAGGCCACCTGCAAAGTGGATGTGGCTGATACTGTGGCAGCAAGCCACCACTGCAGTGACAGTGGCTGTGGTGGACTACCCATGAGGAAGCAGTGTTTCTGGTATGCTCCTGCATTCTACCTCGTGGTGGAGGCTGTCCACAGCTCCTGCCTAGGACCCCGTGTGTGCTCCTGCCTTCTGCTGGGCAGTGGGGGCTGCCCACTGCTCCTGCCTAGGACCCTGTGTGTGCTCCTGCCTTCTGCCAGGTGGTTGGGGCTATCCACACTCAGACACATGATGCTGAGGAAAAAATGTCACAAGAAGAATTCACACAGCATCATTGAAACATGCAAAATAATATTTATATTTATTATAAAATTAAAATTGTGCTTGTGAATCATATTTCTGTGGAAAGAGTATACAGGCAGCTTTGAATCTATGCGTAATATTTCACTTCTAAAAAAGGATCGAAAGCAAATATTTCAAAAAGGATAAAGTACTTCACAGCAAGTGATGTTGTACAAGAACGTTCATTCTAGTGTTCTTTATACTTTTTTGCATGCTTGAAATATTTTTTAATAAATATATTTGTGGATGTTATATAAAATATAATGTTTAAAAACTTTCTTATCTTTCTTATTCAACCTCATTAACTATATTAAAGCTGGTTCCATAGCAATTGGTCGACAACCAGGATAATGATAAAGATCTGGTCTCCAAACTCCAGAGAAGATATAATCAAACTAAGGAAGATTTACAAAAAGCAATTCAAATAGTGCACTGTGTTGGTGATATTGTGGAGAAACAGCTTCCTGAACACTTCTGGTGGGACTATAAATGTATATAATCTATATGAGAATGACTTGACAATGTATATTAAAGGAAAGGAGAGAGGTGAGGAGGAAAGGAGACTGAGTCAGTTTACTAGAGTTTTTGGTAATGCCTCTTGAGCAACTGTTTTGAGCTACTAATAAAGGCTTCTTGGAACGTTAAATGCTTAATTTTCTAACCAATACAGCAGGAGGCAAGGCAATCCTATTTCTTTAGTCATTCTATTTTCAAGTTTTAGGTCTCTTATAATAGGAAATGTCTTTAACCATAAGATCTGCCTATTAAAGCTCTGACATTTACATCTCTACTTAACATAGCAGTCAAAGAGTTGCCAGGTTGCTAGAGGACAAATTTTAAAAGATTGAATTTGACCCACCGTGACTAAATCAAATAACTGCAAAATGCCTAGGTAAGGTGAAGAGAAGCCACATAAGCAGACATTTTACACTTTACTTTGTTGCCAAAGCAAATATATGATAGAATATAGAATACACACACACAAAAGGGGTCTTCAAAAAGTTCTTTCCGGTTTTCAAGATGGCGGCGGCTGCGGCGGCTGGTGCGGAGTAGCTGATGTGGAAAAGGTGGCCACTGTGCCTCAGGCAGCCGGGAAACTTGTGGACCTTCCTCTGGCCATCTCTTAAGGGAGGACTGCTGCTGCTGGCCGGTCGTGGGGGCTCAACGCCACTTTGCCCCCCGGCAGGAGAGGCTGCCTCATTTACAGGCAACAGCTTTGAAGTGTGGAGCAGGAAAAGAACTGATTCTTAGCTGCAAAAGCGAGTCTTGAAACAGGGAACACGGCGCCAGGGCTGCGGTGGATGCAGCCAGGATCCCGGAGGCCGGGGCCGCGCTGAAGGCGGCCAGCTGCCCTACTCAGGATTCGAGGTTTCAGGCCGGCATTAAAGAAGATTCCTGGGAGCGCCCGAGCCGCGCCGCGACTGAACAGCCCCGAGGCGGCAGCGCCGAGAACACGGAAGGCAACAAACCAGAGACAGAGCGAGCGCCCGACCTGGCACAGCACTGTGAGTGATCCCTGGCACAGCTCTGTTCGGGGGGTGGATGCCCACGCAGCTCCCGCCTGCACCACCAGGCCACTCACTGCCCCGGTGCTGCCTCCATTTTCCCAGGTGCGGGCAGCTCCGCCCTGCTCGGCCATCACTGAGCCCTCCCATTTGCTTGGCCTGGTGCGGGGCTTTCCGGACCCTGTGGGCCGGCCTCCTCTCCCACTCCCTCCGCGGTTCTCTGGCGGGGCTGGGGATGTGGGGCGTCCCGACCAGTGTTGGGAGGGCTAGGAAGTACGGGCGGGCCGACTGTCACTCCACCACACCCTGGACTCCGGCCCCGGTAAACTTCCTGTTACTGGGAGGCAGATACCATCTCTGCGACCACCAGTTTGGAAAAAAGCCTAACGAATTTCTGGTTGGGAATAGTGTGGTAGGAGAGTTCCCAGGTCCGCTTGAACCTGCCGGAGAGCAGGCTGCAGGCGGGCACTAGACTTGGTTTATACCGGGGGGATACAAAGGTGAACAAGACCCGAGAAAGATCTACACAGTGCTACAAAGGCACCCAGAGAGACCGGTCGTCTGTGCCTAGCAGAAACCTGGTAGACTTCCTGGGCGAGGCGGTGCTGAGCAGGGTCTTGAAGGCCCAGCTGATAGACGAAGGGTGCAGAAGACACACCCCAGCCCAGCACAGTGTGCACAGAGGGGGGAGACGTGCGGCCAGGGAGGCAGAGACTCGACAGAAACCACACACCCGGTGGGGTCGCCACTGCACGATCTAACAGCCTGGGCCAGAGCACACGGAACGGGGAGAAGTCCTGTACAGAAAGTGAAAGCTCAACAGAGATCACACACCCTGTGGTACGTGATCCACCAGCCCAGCAGAGTACAAGCTGACCAGAAAGGTGGATCCCCGGAGAAGCCCAAGACCCGAGGCAACCACACACACAAGACACTAGAGGCCAACTGAGCAGTCACGGCGGGAGCCATACCAAATTGGCAACCACAGCAACATCCTAGTTAGTCATTAGTCTCAAACTGGTGGACTGTGAAACCCCCTGCCACAATGAATAAACACCAAAAAAAAGATACCAGAAATACAGAAAATCAAGAAAGTACACCACCAAAAGTTAATAAATCTCATACTCTAGATCCTATAGAACAAGAAGCCCTTGAAATAACTGACAAGGATTTCGAGTGATAATTCTAAGGAAACTGAATGAGATACAAGAAAACTCAGCTAGACATCATGATGAAATGAGGAAAAGTATACAGGATCTGAAAGAGGAAATATACAAGGAAATCAATGTCCTGAAAAAAAATGTAGCAGAACTTGCTGAACTGAAGAAGTTATTCAGCGAAATAAAAAACACAATGGAGAGTTTAACCAGCAGGCTTGTCGAAGTTGAAGAGAGAACCTCTGAACTTGAAGATGGGCTGTTTGAAATAACACAAGCAGACAAAAAGAAAGAAAAAAGAATCAAGGACATTGAAGAAAATCTGAGAGAGATATCAGACAACCTCAAGCGCTCAAATATCCGAGTCATGGGTATTCCAGAAGGGGAGGAAAATGGAGATTCCATTGAAAACATATTCAACAAAATAGTGGCAGAAAACTTCCCAGGTATAGGAAAAAATCACAGATCTTCAGATCCAGGAAGCTCAACGATCTCCAAATGTATTCAACCCAAAAAGGCCTTCTCCAAGACATGTCATAGTCAAATTGGCAAAACTCAGAGACAAAGAGAGAATCTTAAAAGCTGCAAGAGAGAAGCGTCAAATCACCTATAAGGGAGCCCCAATCAGGTTAACATCAGACTTTTCATCACAAACCCTAAAAGCTAGAAAGGAATGGGATGATATTTTCAAAATACTAAAAGACAAAGATTGCCAGCCAAGAATACTCTACCCTGCAAGGCTATCCTTCCGAAATGAGGGGCAAATAGTATATTTCTCAGACAAACAAAAACTGCGGGAGTTCACTACCACACGACCACCCTTACAAGAAATCCTCAAGGGAGTACTGGGTTTGGTTCCTGAACAATAACTACCACTGCCATAAAAACCTAAGAAAAATCTAAACCCGCTAGTACAATAAAAATGGCATTCATGAAGAGAAAACAAGCTAACAAAAACACTATCTACAACCTAAGGAACCAACAAACAAAGAAACCAAACACTAAATCAGAAAGCAAGGAACAAAAGACACCTAAGACAACCAAACAACCAATAAAATGCTAGGAATAAATCAACACCTTTCAATAACAACTCTTAATGTTAAAGGCTTAAATTCCCCAATTAAAAGACACAGACTGGCTGACTGGATCAAAAAGCAGGACCCAACTATATGCTGCCTACAAGAGACCCACCTCACCCATAAAGATTCACACAGACTAAGAGTGAAAGGATGGAAAAAGATTTACCATGCAAACAGAAAAGAAAAACGAGCTGGAGTGGCTATTCTTATATCTGACAAAATAGACTTTAAACTAAAAACCATAAAAAGAGACAATGAGGGACACTACTTAATGATAAAAGGACTGATCCATCAAGAAGACATAACAATCATAAATATGTACGCACCCAATGTTGGAGCAGCCAGATTTATAAAACAAACTCTATTAGACCTAAAGAAGGAAATAGACACTAATACCATAATAGCAGGGGACCTGAACACTCCACTGTCAATATTAGACAGATCATCTAGGCAAAGAATCAGTAGAGAAACACAAGATCTCAACAAGACTCTAGACCAATTGGAATTGGCAGATATCTACAGAACATTCCACCCAACAACCTCAGAATATTCATTCTTCTCATCAGCACATGGATCATTCTCCAGGATAGATCACATATTAGGTCACAAATCAAGTCTCAATAAATTCAAAAAAATTGGAATTATCCCATGTATCTTCTCAGACCACAATGGATTAAAACTAGAAATTAATAACAAACAAAACTCTGGAAACTATACAAACACATGGAAATTAAACAGCATTCTACTTAATGACATATGGGTCCAAGAAGAAATCAAGCAGGAAATCAAAAAGTTTATTGAAACTAATGAAAACAATGATACATCATACCAAAACCTGTGGGATACTGCAAAAGCAGTATTGAGGGGAAAATTTATTGCATTAAATGCTCACTTCAGAAGAATGGAAAGATGGCAAGTGGACAACCTAACACTTCACCTTAAAGAACTAGAAAAACAAGAACAATCCAATCCTAAAGTTAGCAGACGGAAAGAAATCATTTAGATCAGAGCAGAACTGAATGAAATTGAAAACCAAAAAACAATTCAAAAGATCAACGAATCAAAAAGTTGGTTTTTCGAAAAGATAAATAAAATTGACAAACCATTAGCATGGCTAACAAAAAAAAGAAGAGAGAAGACTCAAATAACAAAAATTAGAAATGAAAAAGGCGATATTACAACTGATTCATCTGAAATACAAGGAATCATTCGAGACTACTATAAACAACTATACGCCAACAAATTTGAAAATCTGGAGGAAATGGATAAATTTCTGGACACACACAAGCTCCCAAAACTGAACCGTGAAGACGTAGAAAATTTGAACAGACCAATAACAATAAAGGAGATTGAAGCTGTTATCAGAAGGCTCCCAACAAAGAAAAGCCCAGGACCAGATGGATTCACAGCAGAATTTTACCAAACATTCAAAGAGGAATTGACACCGATTCTTTACAAACTATTCCAAAAGATTGAAACGGACGCAAATCTCCCAAACTCATTCTATGAAGCAAACATCATCCTGATACCAAAACCAGGTAAAGATATAACCAAAAAAGAAAACTACAGCCCGATATCCTTGATGAATATAGATGCAAAAATCCTCACTAAATTACTAGCAAACAGAATACAGCAACACATACGAAAAATTATTCATCACGATCAAGTGGGATTCATCCCAGGGATGCAAGGTTGGTTCAACATACGCAAATCAATAAATGTTATACACCATATTAATAAACTCAAACACAAGGACCATATGATCATCTCTATAGATGCTGAAAAAGCATTTGATAAAGTTCAGCACTCATTCATGACAAAGACCCTCTATAAGTTAGGTATAGAGGGAAAGTATCTCAACATAATTAAAGCCATATATGCCAAACCCACAGCCAATATCATCCTGAATGGGGAAAAGCTGAAAGCTTTTCCTTTAAGAACAGGCACTAGACAAGGATGCCCACTCTCACCACTCCTATTCAACATAGTGTTGGAAGTACTAGCCAGAGCAATCAGAGAAGAGAAGGAAATAAAGGGCATCCAGGTTGGAAAAGATGAAGTCAAACTGTCCCTGTTTGCAGATGACATGATCCTATATATCGAACAGCCTAAAACCTCTACAAAAAAACTGTTGAAATTGATAAATGATTTCAGCACAGTAGCAGGATACAAAATCAACACACAAAAATCAGTAGCATTTCTTTTCTCCAATAGTGAACATGCAGAAGGAGAAATCAAGAAAGCCTGCCCATTTACAATAGCCACCAAAAAAATAAAATACTTAGGAATTGAGTTAACCAAGGAGGCGAAAAATCTCTATAATGAGAACTACAAACCACTGCTGAGAGAAATTAGAGAGGATACAAGAAGATGGAAAGATATTCCATGCTCTTGGATCGGAAGAATCAACATAGTGAAAATGTCCATACTACCCAAAGTGATATACAAATTCAATGCAATCCCCATCAAAATTCCAAAGACATTTTTCTCAGAAATGGAAAAAACTATTCAGACATTTATATTGAACAATAAATGACCACGAATAGCCAAAGCAATGCTCAGCAAAAAAAATAAAGCTGGAGGCATAACACTACCTGACTTTAAGCTATACTACAAAGCTATAATAACCAAAACAGTATGGTACTGGCATAAAAACAGACACACTGACCAATGGAATAGAATAGAGAATCCAGAAATCAACCCACACACTTACTGCCATCTGATCTTTGACAAAGGCACCAAGCCTATTCACTGGGGAAGGGACTGCCTCTTCAGCAAGTGGTGCTGGGATAACTGGATATCGATATGCAGGAGAATGAAACTAGATCCATACCTCTCACCGTATACTAAAATCAGCTCAAAATGGATTAAGGATTTAAATATACACCCTGAAACAATAAAACTTCTTAAAGAAAACATAGGAGAAACACTTCAGGAAATAGGACTGGGCACAGACTTCATGAATACGACCCCAAAAGCACGGGCAACCAAAGGAAAAATAAACAAATGGGATTATATCAAACTAAAAAGCTTCTGCACAGCAAAAGAAACAATTAAAAGAGTTAAAAGACAACCAACAGAGTGGGAGAAAATATTTGCAAAATATACATCTGACAAAGGATTAATATCCAGAATATATAAGGAACTCAAACAACTTTACAAGAAGAAAACAAGCAACCCAATCAAAAAATGGGCAAAAGAGCTAAGCAGGCATTTCTCTAAGGAAGATATCCAAATGGCCAACAGACATATGAAAAAATGCTCAACATCACTCAGCATCCGGGAAATGCAAATCAAAACCACATTGAGATACCATCTAACCCCAGTTAGGATGGCTAAAATCCAAAAGACTATGAACGATAAATGCTGGCGAGGCTGCGGAGAAAAAGGAACTCTCATACATTGTTGGTGGGACTGCAAAATGGTGCAGCCTCTATGGAAAATGGTATGGAGGTTCCTCAAACAATTGCAGATAGATCTACCATACGACCCAGCCATCCCACTGTTGGGAATATACCCAGAGGAATGGAAATCATCAAGTCGAAGGTACACCTGTTCCCCAATGTTCATCGCAGCACTCTTTACAATAGCCAAGAGCTGGAACCAGCCCAAATGCCCATCATCAGATGAGTGGATACGGAAAATGTGGTACATCTACACAATGGAATACTACTCAGCTATAAAAACGAATGAAATACTGCCATTTGCAACAACATGGATGGACCTTGAGAGAATTATATTAAGTGAAACAAGTCAGGCACAGAAAGAGAAATACCACATGTTCTCACTTATTGGAGGGAGCTGAAAATTAATATATAAATTCACACACACACATACACACACACACACACAACCCGGGGGGGGGAAGAAGATATAACAACCACAATTATTTGAAGTTGATACAACAAGCAAACAGAAAGGACATTGTTGGGGGGGAGGGGGGAAGGGAGAAGGGAGGGAGGTTTTGGTGATGGGGAGCAATAATCAGCTACAATGTATATCAACAAAATAAAATTTAAAAAATAAAAAAATAAAAAATAATAAAGAAACTAAAGAAAAGAAACAAAAAACAAAAAAAAACAAAAAGTTCTTTCCACAAACAGTATGTAGAGAGAGATTAGTATATGTAATGTGTGTGGAGAGAGAGAGAGACATTTAGGTTCATAAAGGCAAGTTTACACTAACCACTAATCGGGTTTGTTTCTGAGT